>NW_027070135.1:0-163248 GCF_002906115.3 Quercus suber
CACCCCCCCAACAGCTGGAAGACAAGAATAGGGGTAAGAAGCAGCATACAACTGAAAATGAAGCAAAAATTCTACGAGAAATAAGTTTCTGGGATATACACAAATTTCTGAGTTTCATCAGAAGATTGAGTCCTAGAAAAATGTTAATATTTTATATGGTTTCCATTTATTGCCAAAAGGAATAATTGCAGGATTTCCTTATTCAAAACTTGCAGAACAAACTGCTCCTCCATACTACAAGCAGCCTTTATACATGAACTTAGACTAATTTCATGAAAATAAATATCCTTAGACTAACAGGCCAAATTAACCATAGAGAAGACAATCAGGTTCCAATCTGTGAGGATGAAGGTTTTAAAGGGGAAGTAAAATGGTTAGTGTTCATGAGAGTTGAAGACAAGTAAAGCATCACAACAATAGAAAATTATTGGTTTCTTTCTTTCTCTAGCATTTTCATTTAGAAAATCCTTACTGTTATGGCAAATGCAAGAAATGATGATAATGCAAACTGATGGTGACCAGTGGTGAAGGGAAAGGGAAAGGGGTAATCCTGTTCATAGAAGCCCAAAATGTGAGCCTGACTCTGGGATAAGAAACATGAAACGATTTCTAAACCATGTATCAAAACATTATTGGTGGTGAATAAAGCTTTAAGAGTTTGGAAAGAAGTTCATAGAAAGTGCATGTTTGTTAGAAGCATTGGTAGTTGGGATAAGGAGATTGATTGGGCTGTGAAAAGGCTGAAGGGATAAACTCTGTAGCATGTATTTTGTAAACTAACTTGGCAAGCCACTGTCTATCACACTTGGAGTGAAAAAAATGCAAGAATTCATGAAAGAAAACCATATTTCTCAAAGTAAGAAGACTTTGTTTGAGAGAACCATATTTCTTTTTGCTTAAGTTCCATTGTCTGTAGTTGTCACTGCATTAGACAGACAAAACTTTCAAGTAGCCAGACCTACAGAATATGCCAAGCAAAAAGAAGATATACAGAACAACCTTTCAGAAATGTAAGACACACTTCATGTCCAACTTAGAATAACTAAATGTACAAGGAACATTGCTGTTTTTACAAGAGCTTTCTTCATTACAATCGGAGCCTTAGAATTCACATTTTGAATTGGATAAGTAATGAATGCTTTGTGTGACTGCACATTTTGTTATTTTGAAATGTGGAACCCTTTTGCGATCCCATGCCTCTCTGGGTCAGCTTGTAATGGACATCTGTACGTGAGTCCAAGAAAGGGTTCAGCCATCAGAATCTATCTCGCCGAATGGTAATGGAACCTCTTTTACTGCCCTGTACTTGCCGACGTTGTTTAGGTGCTCATTCTCCAACCTATTAAATTGACAATTTACAAATATGAGAAAACTTTACTTTCAGTTTCCATAGTTCACAAAGCTATGGAGGAACATCCTAATTACATCACTAACCAATAAAGAACCTAAAAGTATTTCTCAAAGGTTCCTGTTTATGTGGCTTTGTTTGCTAATTTTGTGCCTGCTGGAAAACAGTCGATAAAAAATTTGTTCTCGGGGGGGGTGTTTTGGGTTGGGTGGAGAGTTGTTTCCAATTAGAGGCATTATCAATAGATAGCTGCAAATATAACTGTCACTCTCAGAGTCTTAAAATGCCAGTCATATAGTTCAATTATATGTTAAAGAACTCTGCCTAGACAGGATAACAATTTTAACCAAAATTTTTTAATGCAAGACTGAAAGTACCTGTAAAAGTTCCAATGACCACGACGAATAACTTCTAATGAAGCCAAGAGGAAATCTAGTAACTTTTTCTCAGAATCTTTATCGATTTTCATTGTGGTCTCCAGCCATGCAACTCTTAGAACAGCATTCAAGGCCTGCAATTCAGTTTCTTATCTGTTCATATCTTTTGTCTAAAAGTGGTATAAAGAAGGTCACGAAAATTCTACTAGGACCAAAAAAAAAAAAAAGAAAAAAAGAAAAAGAGTTTACTTACCATGGACATGTAATAGATGCTTTTATTCTTCAGAATTAAATTATCTCTAAGCCATAAATTTGTGGAGGTTGATCTGAGAAGACCCCAGTCCCTGTAAAAATCCCAGTACAACTGATATACTGTAGCCACCCCAGAAGTCACCAAGACCATAGCAAACCATACATGGTCGTCTTTATTCCGCTCATATGTCAACTTGGCGCCAGCTGCCACCATGGCCGAAACATACTTCCCCATGTTACCCAAATGTTCCCCTTTGGGTTCTTCAAACCATCTTCTTGCACACTTGTAGTTTCATTGAAAAGCAAAGTGTTAGTTGGACCAAGAATGCTATAACAGATAACAAAAGTTTTTGAAAACTTGCTGAAGTGGTGAATTGTGATTAATGCAACATCATTTTCATACGGGTAAATAAGGCATACAGATTTTTGGACAAATTGGACAAAGTTTTTGAAGCTATCTCCTCTAACCTACTACATGTCGATTTATAAAACTATCAATGTGTATTATTTAATCAAGTCACATGACTCATTAAAAAGTCATGTGAAACTAAACATGGATAGTTTCTTTAATCGCCATATAATGAGTTGGAGGAAGATAGCTTCAAACTGGTTTGGAGGTGAACTTTTTCTTATAAGATTATATTATACTATAGGATAAATTATTGATCCTCTTCCACTTTGAGGTATTAGGCAATTAGTGGAAGAGCCGCCCCTCCAACATACACAAAAGAGGAAAACAATTGATTAGACTGCCATGGAGTTTGGGAGACCTACCTGCATTGCTCGCCAATAATATGGAAAAAACGAAATTACATAAGTTAGCTCCTGAAATAGCTTTACATCAGAGCAGGTTTCATAGTGGTGTGTTCTGAAATTTCTTGCCAGAAGGTTGCAAGCTATGGTTTCCAAGTGCCTCAGCAAGGGAATCTATAAACAGAGAAGAATGTATTGGAGATTAATCAAGCTATATCGAGAGAAGAGAGTGAATCTAAAACAAGTTTATTTAAATGTCCCAAAAGTTGTTTGGTTACCAAGAATATTGAGTAAAATAACATAGAAGTAGATGTTCGGATTTTATGAGGCAAAAGTTACTTTTTTCATTGGACCATATTTTGTAGCCTTGTAGGTTTAAGAGTTTTTACCTGGCTAGTAAGTTGGTCAGCCATGAAAAAGTCCACCAGCGCAACCTAAATACATAGAGTTATTCAAACAAATTAAAATAGCTGTAATTTAATAATTGTTCATATATTGTGAAGAATGAATACCATTAATTGTTGAAGGAAATGAGAAAGGAAATAAATGTACCTTAAAAAATGGACAGCATACTATATTACGAATTATACGAATGAAACGGTAGCGTGTTGGTCGATAAAAGATGTTAAATGGGCATACGAGCATACTGAAGGCCAACTGGAAAAAAAGAAAAAAAGGGATTTAAGATTAGAATAAAGGCAATACAAGATTCATAAAAACATTTAATGTTGGCATGAAAACCAGGCTTTACCTGGAGACAGCCAGTGTATGTTGGGTTTATGAAACCTAGGAGATTTTTAGTCTAACTCTGAAACCTAGACTTTTCGTCAAAATATTGTGGCCGTAGCACTACTCATTATGTAATTAATGCTACTCAAGCCTTATGTTTGCTTGTTATGAATAAGTTTGGACCTTTTTACAATTTATATTTAAATATGTACATTTATAAACAATTTTTTGATAAATTTTCTCATACACTGCACATGTTAGCAATTAGTTTATTAAAAAGCTAAGAACGCCTATGCTAGTTGCTACATAAATATTAGTAACTTAAGAGGAGATTTTTCCAATTGGAACATGTTTATTTCTTGTTCTTTTGGTCCAATATGATATATAGAACACGACATCAACAATAAAAATGCCAATAGTCTTTTAGTTTGATGGGTTAGTACCTAATGAGTGTTTTCAATGAAAACATTAAAGTTCACATCTAACTTTTCCCCAACTATCGAATTATCAAAAATTAAAATTAAAAAAAAAAAAACCAAAATTAAATTGCACTAACCAGAAGAAGAAGTCCAGGAATGGCATCCACTGGGCCTTGTGGGTATCCACTGGCTCCTAACAAAAGGTGGATGACCAATGCTCCAACCACAATTGTCATGAAGGTGGTGCACATGAGGAATGCATCTCGGTATGTGAGGGCTGTCTTTGGTGAGGATTCAAAGATGAAATTGTAATTGATTCTTTTACTCTTCCACATGAACAAATTACACCCATGCATGAACAAGTGCAAGCTCAGCAACGCAAACATGCTGCACAATTCACACCTTTACTATTAGCATATCAATAACATATACTGAGTCTTTTACCTTATAGTAGAGAGTATATCAATAACATATACTGAGTCTTTTACCTTATTAGCATATCAATAACATATACCGAGTCTTTTACCTTATAGTAGAGAGTATATGGACAAAATATGATATGTTAAAAAATGGTGAACATTACTAGTGTTTTGCCAGGAACCTCATTATTCAATTCCAGATTCGGTTGTCGTGTTTGCAAGATATCCGACCCAACTTAACTCATGGTCAGCCCTAATAGCTCAGTTTTAAACAAATTTAGATTTTTTCATAATTTTTTTTTTCCAACCCAGTTAATTCTAGACACTTTAGTCCAAATATCTATGGTTTCTTTTTTAAATGGCTTTGTACTTAAGTGTTACTGTCAATCTTCTTTATAAGGAAAATCTAGTTTCAAATATTTAATTACCACTTGTTGCAAGGAAAAAGAGAATAAAATCAAGGGTTAATTTTTGTTTTACTGTATTGATACAAAAGCTTGTTCAATTCAGTCAAGTTAAATCTTTTTAGGCTAGTAAAACAAGTGAAATAAAGTCTTTTTAGGACAATGTGAAATAAGGCCACCTGAAAATTGGGTATACTGTGTTCATATAATCTTTTCTTCTACCGCCATAGAATATACCCATCAAGTGTGCCAAGAGTGCATACACAGTAAACAGTGACACAAAACAACCCGTAAACAATCCTGCAACAAAACAAGCAACTTTATTTAATGTTCTTAAAGGAAAGGCAAAAAAAAAGAAAAAAAGAAAAAGAAAAAAAAGGAACTTTATTCTTATGAAATTGAGAAAATGAGGCACAGTGCCCGGTGGAGCCTACTTAAGATTGCATATTATTCATTGTTGATGGTGGTTATTAGTCAGGACTAATCCCACTAGGCAATTAGTGGCCAGCAGGGTTCAAATGTTAATTGACAATTAGTATATATATGTGGGTTATTAGTAGTGAAAGATCATTACCAACAAAGAAGGTCACCATGTGAGAAGCCTTTCTCTGCTGGGGCCTCAAGAACTTCATTGCCTTTTTCCTATCATTGTTGGCAAAGTGCTTTTCGAATATGGACTCCACTTCATCCATCAGTCGAACCACCTTTTACAAACCAAATATAATAACACACACAATTCCTTATTAGAACCATCACATTATTCTCCAAAATCTTCTTAGAGAAAAGTAAAAGTATCAAAGACAACATTGTACTGAAATTATTGGTCAGTAAATCACTAACAAAGATTTATTACTATCCACAAAATTCAATGCTGACAATGGAAATTGTTTTTAGGTGATTGGTGGGGATTGACTCAGTTACCTTGGACGTACACATTCTAAATGGACTTCGAAGCTTTTTCACCACCAAAACTATTATTATTATTTTTGTTATTTTTATTCCTATCCCCTAAAGTATTACGATTAGCAGTACTTAAAAATATACTTCTTGTCCTCAAAATCTTATCAAGAGAGGTATAGTGGACGGCTAAAAAGGATTATTCCTATAACAATTCACATGTTATTTGAAGAAATAATGTGTGGCTATTACGCCTAGTAACTTTAGTGATTTAGATGTGCATCTTTGTGTCAAGAAATGACTAATTGTCCTAAACATTTTAATTTTTTGAAAAAAAAAAAGAATATTACAAGACTTGGACATACATAATTTTACCTCTCTTTAATTGTCATGTGACTCAAATAATTTTTTTTTTCTTGACTTGGCAATTGGCAATTGGCATAGACTATTTGGATGTAGGAAATGCAAACTTTTGGAGCTGCATTCTTGTTTTAGGTAAAGACATACGATAGTGGCAGTAGAAATCAAAGCAATCATAGGCAAAGAGTTCATTTTTGAAGAAACAATAACTAGTTTACCTTGTCAGAGCTAATAAAGTGAGATTCCTTCACAGCTTTTAGATAACATTCAGAGGCATTCTGGTTGGATACCTGTTCATATGAAATATTAAAATTTTAAATTTTGTGGACAGAACTTAGCAGAATATAATTGCATCATTAGTATAGTATTATATGCTAGAACAAATAGTTTCATTGGAATATACTTCAACTTAATCCTTTCTAAATACTACGACTGCATTCTAATTCAATTGTATTTCTGGAAAGTAAATAAGGAAAAATGTGTATAGAAAATAAAAAAATAATTAGGGCCCTTGTCAAGAATATGATCTAATTGTAATGGAATCCTTATTGTCCATTTTCTGTAATAGTCAAAAGTTTTACGTAACAGAAAAAAAAAGAATAAGAAAAAAAAGGAAACAACGGTGCTCCAATAACTCCATTTAGGTAACGTGGTATGAGTCATGGATAGTTAGGAACAGTAGGTTGATAATTGTTAGGAGTCTCACAGTCTTCATGTGAGGTACTTGACATCATTGTCTCCAAAACCAGTTAGCTTAGACATGGTATATATGAAATGTAAGTATTACATCAAATATATATATATATATATATAAAATTTTAAAAACTCCCATTTCATTTCCTGTTATGTAAAAATCATCAAATTTAATGTCATTGAATGCCATCGACCTGAATTGCCAACTAAAAGCTAAAAGCTTTATCTACCAAATGTGTAAAATCCTAGTGACCAGAATATATCTATGCAATTTTTCTCAAAAAAAAAAAAAAGAAAAAAAAGAAAAGAAAAAAGAAAAGAATATATCTATGCAATTCCTTTAGTGTTTTTCTTCTATTTGTGTTTTGTCGAATGTTATATATATGGTAAGCTATTTTCATTTGGTAAATTGAGATCTAGAGATTACCACCATACCTTGTCGAATTTTTTCATTATTTTGACAAATGCCTTCATGTTCAGTGAACTGCAAAAAAGAGTGAATTATTTCCATTAGAAAAAAGTGAATTAGAATTGAACATGCTTAATTTAGAGAAAATAAAGAAAAAAACTCAAAACACACAATCAAAAATCCCCTGCCACTTTGTATCTATTGAATTATCGCAATTACACATGATCCCAAAAATCACAAGTTTCTTTGTCCAAAAACAAGTTCCTAATATCTATGGATGTGCCACAAACTAAATAAAAACTATTAAAAACTTTCAAAATACATTGACTTGAAACTGTTACACTGTTGTACTTCCAAGCTATTATTATTATTATTTTTTTTTAAAGAGTTTTAATCTATGATATCCGCTACTGACGATAACTCTTTATCATCAAACCAAAACACCAATTAATTTTTAGTGTAGGCAGAAATTGAACTCCAAATCTCTTATTTAACCATCAGAAACTTTATCAATTGAATAAACTGGAATTCACGAACTATAATTAAATAACTACTCCAAACAAAGATAACATTTTATTAATTTAGGTTTCTCTTGCATTGCAGCCTCAAAGTTATTTTGAATTTATTCTTCTTAACAAATCCTATTTGAGTTTTTGCTTCACAGGTGGCCATGGATATTTTTAGGCCTCGGCTCCCTTTTAAAAAGGCAAGCGCATTACCTTCACTAACTTTCATTTATTAAAGACAGCCAAACACGAGGCAATGGAAAGTGCCATGCAGCTCATGTCTAATTGGGCTTTGATAATCTCCTATCCACAATTTCACACATCTTTTTCTCACTTTTTAATATTAAATTGTGGACATTTCTACATGAGAAATACTATGTCTACAACATTTTTACAACATTTCTTAAGTGGCAGGTTATTATTGGTTGTTATTGTTGGGGCAAAAAAGTAATCTTAGTGTTAGTTTCAAATTTGAACCAATAACAACTAACCACTTGTGATTTGTTGTAAAAATGTTGTAAAATTGTTGTAGACGTAGCATCTCTCTTTCTACATTAGTTGTACATATGTACATATGTATATGCAACAATAAATGTTAACAAGTGTGATTTATTATTAGAGAAATGCTAATGAGTATATGCAATAATAATATTATTATTATTATTATTATTTTGTGTTTAACTAGTTCCATCAAGGCTAACCCAGTTATCAAAGTCAAATTTCTTTAACTTAAAAATTTTCTCATAACTAATAATTAATTAAAAGAACAAATAAAGGAGAAGAAGAAAAAAAACCTGTAAGTTCTTAGTAGACCAAGCCCTTTGTAGAGCTCCATAAATGCTCCTCTTATCTTCTTCTCAAAGCATTGGACCTTCTTCGGATTAATGAATTCACCAGAGCTTTCCTTTTTTAGATGATTTATCATATCTTCATACACAATTGAAGTAGCTGAGCGCGGTGTGTTGCCCGGACTGTCAATCTTCATGGCCATCTTAGGTTTCCCATTCTTTGCCTTCGTCCTTGTCCCTGAGTCCATAAAATATACCCCGTTTCTTTCTAATGCAGCTAGTACTTCCTCTGTTTCCGACATTTCAGGGCTTTCAGCTAATTCAATCGAGCTTTCTGTTTAATTTCACATAATTAGAGATGATAAATTGCAAATTTATACATTATTAATGACTTTGGTAAGTTTTGATTGCTCTAAAGACAAGTTTAAGTTATTAAGAAATAATGGATTAAATTATTTAATTTATCTAATTTAATTGTGTAGAGTTCAAATCACCAATCCTTAACTATTAAATCATCCCTCAAAAAAAAAAAAAAAAAAAACTTATTAGACTTAAACAGATCTCACTTTGAATATGAAAAATTAATTGATAATAAAGTTAGTTGAAAGAAATTAAAAGTTAACGAATGCCCTAAGGGGTTTGGTTTAAAAAATCTTTATAGAAACTTTTTATGAGAATTTTTTTTTTGAATCCTATTAATGGGCGCTCTTAGAATATTTGTTGATAGACTATTTTAAGAAAGTTTTTATATAACCTCATGGGGAATATGAAAAATTGTTAAAAAAACCAATCATTTTTTTTTCCTATAAAATTTTTCTAAAAATATTTTTTAAATCAATGTTCTAAGGACATTTAATAACATTTATTATATTTTGACAAATTTTTATATTTCTTATAAAAGTGTTATAAAAACTTTTCTAAATATTGGTCAATTAACAAATGTTCTAAGGGTAGCCCTTACCTAGGACTAAAAAAATAATCCACAAAATTATGGTTACCTGACCCTTCTCCCCAAAAGAGTATCAAAAGCTACTAACTTTCTACCATGAATTTATGGAAAATATATTTTTGACCCATGCATGGTGTTCTGATGCCATAATTGAATAAGAGCAATATTGTTTGGTTCATTTTGTCCACTTTTACCCTTGTCTTACATGCGTTGGCTACCTGCTTTGTGAAAGTTCCAAAGTTTAAATGTATATCTTTAAGAACTTGCATTATGAAAAAGTTCAAAAACCATACATATTCATATAAGCTAACTAAGCTGAGAAATAAGTACGTGATTATTAGTTGTGGGAAGATATGATAGAACTCACCAGAGAAACTAGAACTGCGGTCAGGAGATGACCAAGAACGAGGAGAATTTCCACCATTCAAACTCGGCATAGAGTTTTTCCGGCGACGCTTGTTGAGAATTTGATTAAGGTCGAGTATACTCTGCAGTTGCTTGTTGAGATTTTCTCGTTTCTTATGAAGTTCATCCTCTCGTTCCTTGTAAAATTGGTTGACCTTATTAAGCTCGTTATCCAATTTTTTAAAGAATTGTTTTGCCTAAACATCAATCAAATACCCCGTAAATAATGTCAGGAAAAGAAAAATAATTTTATTTTTTGGTAAAAAAAGTAATTAGTAAAAATGGGTCATAAGTGTAACCTCGTCTTCTTCATTAAATAACTGAGAAAGATCAGTTACATAAACCCCATCCTCACCATCGTCAATGCTTTTGCACTTGACCTACAAAAAAACAAAAAATGGATATAAAATGGGATAAGTTTCTTGCTTTCTATAATATTAGTTTGTAATTATGTACGTCTTTTTCTTTGGTTTTTGTGCATCTATTCTGCCACTCACTATTATTTCGTGATAATGAGTGTGAATCCTATAACCGTTTAATTGCTTGCGTGAAAGATTGAGAGACTCTCCAAAAGGGAAAGCAGAAGACACCAAAAATGCCCATCAAAAAAAAAAAAAGAAGACACCAAAAATGGTTCTATAATGGATCGCAGTTGGATTCCTATAACATTTATGTCATTTCTGTCCCATATTCTTTTATTCTTCTATAGTAGTACTATTTGACAAACAAACTTGTATATCTAAGCATTTCTTCTATCAAATTCGAACAAAACCGAGATAACGAAGGCCAGGCATCAATTCTAATGCAAATTGAGAAAAGAACAAGAAGTTATTTGAATTGATTTGAAATTGAGAGTATCATGTTCCAAAACGCCGACAATGTTATGTACAATTAAAAAAAAATAATGCCCTAAATGTTATGTTCGTGGGACCCTTCTAAGAAAATACTAAATATGGCTATGTCATCCTTACAAAATATGCAAGTAGGTGATAAAAAATTAAATAAATCTCGAGCATAAAATTTAGATACAATTTTTTAAGTGCAGTAAATCTTTGTAAATTTATAGAGTTGTAACTTTTGATCTTGGATTTACCCTAAGAGATACACAATAATAAAGATACAGTTCTCACATGTATTGTGCCTTAAATTTACCCTTTAATTTATATATTACAAAATGTTCAAGGGTATTATCAGCGAATCAGTTTAGCTATCAGTGGCATCGGAAACAACCTAAGACTTTCAAGACTTTTGCCTGAAAATGATGTCACTTGAAACTTTCTCAAAATTTACACAAACAGACAAACACAACAAAGTGACAAAAGCATAGCACACTTACCTTTCGGATACGAAAATACTATAAATGAACAAAAAAACCTTTCGTAAATTTTGGATGCCTTTAGCTTTTAAGACTCATCGGAAACTCGTGTACAAGTCATCGGAAAATCCTAAATGAATTCAAACCCACTTACCAAACCACCGGAAAACACAGAAAATGTCACCGGAATTATATTCCAGTTGCTTTTTTTTTTTTGTGTGTGTGTGGTTACCTTCCACTTCAACCATGGTTATTTTTATTATTATTTTGTAAAAGGGTGTGCACAATCGTACATGCATACATATGTATAAACATGTTTATGTATATGTATTATTGTAAATATATACCTGAATTATATCGGTTTCGTTCTCTGAATTTTGGAACTTGTCAGAGATTTTCTTGGCGAAGAAACGAATAGAATCGAAAATAGAGACGCCAAAGTCTCCATCTGGGTGTTGGGATGGTTTGGATATAATTTTAGAAACTTTCATCTTCTTTATTTGTTTCTTTAAATCTCGATAGTCTACAAACGCATCCTTCCATTCTGGGATGAGTTGAGCTTCAAGCTCCTTAGAGAACTTCACCATTTTCTTCTCGTTTTTTCTTGAAGTGTGTGGTAGGGGAAGAGTGCGGTATTAAAAGAGAGCTTAAGAGGTAAGAGAGAGTGCTTAAAGAATTGCATATATAGAGATGACAGAAAGAGAGAGAAGAAGCCGTGGAGCTAGACTAGTAGAGGAAATGAAGATTTTGCTTTTGGGAATTTTATTTGTTTATTTATTTTTATTTTAAATTTTGATAAAGGGTCTAGTGGTAATTTAATGAGACTAAAACGATTAGGAATTTTTTTTTTTTTGGCTGAAAAATGATTGGGATTCAAAGCAGTGGGATGATGGCTATCCAAGTTCCACTTATTTTAATTTTAGGTATGGTTATAAAATCAGCTAGCTTTTGTTGCCAACGTTGCCACTGCTAAACACATGTTGCATACAAGTTCTCTAGCTTGCTCTTGACCAAAAAAAAAAAACATTTTTTTCAATAAATGCAAATTAAGGAAGAACATAAAAATTGTATATAATTTTCATTACATAGTGTAAATTTGTAATGCCATATTATTAATTTTAAAAAAAAATTATATTATTAATTTTTTTTAGACTCTTGAAGAAATGGTTTTTACCATTTTCTTTATGGATTGACAAGTTTTATTTATCCTAAGGTACACATATCTCCAATTGCTTAGTCGCTATCCTTCATACTTTTATTTTGATATTTTCTTAGAACACCTCTTAATTAAAAAGAAATACATAAAGGAAGAAAAGAAGGAATGAAAGAAAGATATACAGAAAAAAAGAAAAACAAACTGTCTAGGAAACGTGGATTCCCAAATTTGGAAACTGTGACGAATAGTTATGTTCAAATTAGGACCGTTTTCTTTTAAAAACATGTGGTATAGCAGATGCAACTTTTTTTTCCCGGACTTTTCTTCATATCACATCTTAGCATCATCTTGAAAAGAAAAGAAAAATATGGAGCCCATAAAGTCGCAACTCTTACTAGTTTAGTGGATAGATTAATAACTCTTAATTCGATTCTTAGAAAAAAATCGATTCTAAAAAAAAAAAAAAAAAAAACCTCTTAATGCACATGATGATAATTTTTTCCATCCCTCTATTTTTTTTTCCTTTTACAATAATATTATAAATAATCATTTCATTTTTTTTTAATGAGTAATCATACAAATATTTGAGTGGAACTATTAATATATATTATTTTTTCATCGACACAATAGGATTTGAATATGGTATTTCATTCCATACAATTACTTATTATTTTTTTAAAAAAACTTATTATTTTAAAGGCTAAGACATTAATTGTTTTTGTGTGAGCGGGATATAAATCTACATACCTTATTTGACTAATTTCTTTATGTAGGCAAGATATGAACCTAAATCATTTATTTGAGAATAAAAAACTTTATAATTTAGTAGTTGAGTTAACTATTCATAAAAACAATTAATATTTTGATCAAGAAAAACAATTGCTAATATTATCCCCTCTTTTTTTTTTTTTCTTTTTTTTTGAGGATGAATATTGTTCCCTCTGAAGTGTTCATATTTAATTAATTCATTTTACAAAAGAAAATGCCCATTTTTGTGATGATGATATAAGACTTACGCTTTTTTTTTTTTAGTTTAGTGAGGAATCCAAAGGTTTATTTATATTACATTAATATAAACTAGTGTGTAGTCCCGTGCATATACACAAGTACAGTTAAAAATAATCACAATTATATGATTCAAATTATACTTTTTTTTAGAAGATGTTGAAATTATACATGCTATTAGTTTACACTTGTTTTTGAACGATACATTTCTAAAATATGTAATGGTTTCTTATTATATATGATTTAAAATTTAATTGTTTTTAGATCCCTTTTTTTTTTTTTTTTTTTTTTGCACCCAATAATTCACTTGGTACAAAAATTAAAAATTTAGATAAACATGTGGCATGCGGAAAATTGGACTCAAATTGAAATCTAATCTAGAATCTCATTGTATTTGGACTTTGATTTTTACATTCAATAATTTACTTTACACAAAATTAAAAATTAAATTAAATACATGACGCGAAATTGAAAATCTAATTAAAATCTAAATGTATTTTCTCTGAGTTTTAGCTATATATATATGCATTGTATAATTTCTTCCCTTCATGTCCAAGGACATAACCATTAAGGTCTAACTGAGTTGAAGTTTAAAGATTGTAAAATGTTAAAGGGATTATCATTTTTACTGATAAGTCATATAATTTGATATAATAATTAATCTAAATTGTACCACATAACTCAATAAATAAATTTTTTAACTGTTATCTTTCTTTTTTATTAAATGTTGTGTTGATGGCCATTTTTTGGAATATCCTACAAGCCCACACAAAGCAAATTCCAATTTATATGCCCATTATCTCTATTCATATCATTTATTTATTTATTTTATATATGGCCGAAGCTCATATATTTTTAATGGGAAATTGAAGGAGTATTTGGAGGGTAAACAATGGACTTAAACTTAGGCTTCACAAAGTGAGTTTGGAACACCTATAAAGACATTAATTAAAGTTGTCATATCTGCTACACAATTCAAATGGTCGATCGATTTAACCTAAAACAAATAGGCTAGTTGCATCTAAGACATTCAAGAGAGCATTCACATTGGGTCTTGTAAATGTCATATGTTGGTAATATTTAGCATCAGAGCCCCAAAACCCCTATTACCCAGTCTTGCAAAGTCTTGCAATTGCAAAAAAATTTACAATTGTGCTACAGTGCCATCCTATTTTTATGATGACACTGTAGCAACTTGTAAAAGGTTTATTATTGTATTTTATGGTGGTGGTTGGATATTTTTAATTATTTTTTATGAAGAGGAAGAGAGAGAAAGAGTTGGTGAAATAATCATTAATAATCAATTTTTAATTATTTTTAATGGGTCATGCTAACGAGTGTCCTTAGGGCACTCATTAATAATCAATTTTAGGAAAGTTTAGATATCATTTTTATGGGAAATGAAAAAAGTTGTCAAAATATTAATTACTTTTTTTTCATTCCCCATAAAAACTTTCTTTAAATGGATTATTAACGAATACCCTAAGGGCACTCGTTAGCATTTCCTTCAAGATATTAATGAATAGATGAGATAACTAAAAGTTGGGATGTTGGGTGTGTTATAAAATGGTATGGTATAATTAATAAAGTAGTTTTTAAGATAGTAAAATAGAATAATTCCAACAAAGCAGATGTGAATGCTCCCACATCTCATTAGTAAAGTAAAGAATGTGTGTTTGGTCAAAGGTTTGACCAAAAAAATAATCATAAAAGCAGCTAATCTTAATATCAAAACAAGAACAAAATTCAGGGTTGCCATTTTTTAAAATCCAACAATCAAAAGCTTTAGGGTATGTTTGGTAACTATTTTTTCTCCTTGTTTTCTGTTTTCAAAAAAAAAAATTCTATTTTTGAGACTAGAAAACTTGTTTGGCAACCCAAAATGGACAGAAAACAAAAATTGTTCTCAAAACTCAAATTGTGAAGGAAACTGAAAACAAGTAAAATGTTGTTTTTAGTTTCTAATTTTCAAAAGTCAATGAAAACACGCATTTAATTTAATGAATTTGTCTTATTTAATAAGTTAGCATTAGAATTCAAATCCTAGTAACAAAATATTTTAGTATTTTCTATTTTTTTTTCTTCAAAAAACTATCTTTTTAATTTCAACTAACCAAACATGTTTTTGATTTCAAAAATACAAGAAAATTGTTTTTTCTTTATATTCCCAAAGACAAGTTTCTGAAAATAGAAACCAAAAACTATTACCAAACATATCCTTAGTTTTTATTTTTTTGGAGAGATGGACAAATAAGAGTTTTCTTAACCCTAGAGAGTAAGGCAAGAAGAGATCAACTTCCCACCATCAATTCTACCTAATTCTCAAACACATTACTACTCGGACTTGGAGTAAATACAATAGCTCATGGAAATGGCGTTTTGTGTGTCTGATAGTACAAGTAGAGTCATTTCTCTCTTTTTCATCACCTCCATTGATTTTCCTACTTGTTATGTAGCATTGAAGACTATTATTTGTACTGTTTGTTCAATACTCAATGGATATTCCATTTATCTTTATTATGAGCTTAATCCTTTGTATGACCTATCTTTGCTATGTACCACTAGCCTTTATGTGATATTAGACTAAGTTGTAGACTTGACTCTCTCTTATTTTGTACTTGGGCTGATAGTTACAACTTATTGGCCTTCTGAAAAAGATCCAAACAAGTTGATACATCAATTTGTAAGATTATTATTATTTTTTTTTAAAAAATCATATTAAAATTAATAATACCCCTAATTAGACATGGTAAAATAGGTCAAAATTTGCCGACTTTATCCGATCCCACCCATTTTTACCTGGCCTGAACTCGAATTTTTTGGCCCAAATAAAAACCAGGCCAACTTGCGACTTGCCCATTTTTTGTGGGCCAACCCGACCTGATCCGGCTAACCCAAGACCTGACCCGTTATTGAACATTTTTTCCTAAAAAGTATTTAAACTACAAGGCAAAGTTCTAGGTGAATAACATTAACATAAATGCACAATGCAATAGTGTGTCCCATTTATTTTAAAAAAAGAGTTAAATGAAAGGAACAAAAATACAAAAGGCAAAACTAAAGCATCTACAAGACTACAACTTCTACATGTCTACTATATAGTCTACACTACTAAGTACTACTAAGTACTAACTGTCTAACAGACTAACGCTAACTAAGTTAAATACTAAGTAACAGGCAGCCATAAATTTAAGACATAGTTATTAACTAACACTAAGTGTCTAACTAGCACAAAACACAACAAAAGTAAAAGCAACAGGAATTTGTGCACTTAAGAAGATTGATAACTTGATATGGTCCATGACATTTTTTTTTTTTTTTTTTTGGTTCTTTTATGGGAATGATATTATTAGTGAACTTTGAATATGAAGTGTATAAATTTAAAATATATACTTTTTGGTACTCCTTAAGATCTATCTCTCTCTCTCTCTCTCAAATTTTAAATTTGTAATTAGAAGTATTCTGTTTGTGAGTTATTAACAACATTACATGGAAGATTTTGTTATCATGACTATAAAGAATTTTAGTCATGCTCAAAATTGTCATATTTGCAAGAATATAGAAAACTTTTATGTTTCTTTGGTATGTTTGTTTGTTTTTTTTTTGGCCTTCACATGTATAATAGTAAGTTAGTAACAAATAGTTTAATAATAGTAGGTGCCCACTTGACGGAAAAAAGAAAAAGAAAAAGAAAAGAAAAGGATATTAGACTATTAGGTGTAGTGATTGATTTGATTCATTCTTTCTAAAAATTTGGCATTTTTTTTTTTGAAATTTTTTTGAAGTGAAAAATATGGGTTGACTCAACTGAACCATAACCCGATTGAGCTGACCCATTTTTAGCCAGTTTAAAATGGCATGTTTTTTGACCCAGCCCATTTTGGCCCTCAACCCGATTAACCCAACCCAAACACGACCGTTTGCCATGTCTAGCCCTAATATCACTAAAGTTTTTTTTTTTTTTTTTTGAAAGAGAAACTGCATCCATTCATTTATAAAAAGCAAGCATCTTGATACAATTGTTCAATGACTGGAGGAGGAGAATCCTCTATCCAATACAAATCCTCAATAATAGTTCTAGCATGTTGTGTTAACACATGAGCCACCTTATTGCCACTATGCCTTGTGTGAGAAATAGATACCCACTGTAGACCCCTAATAAAATGTTTAATATCTTCCACAACATTCCCCAATAGAGATATGTTGGCTTCTTACAATGAAATAGCTTTTATTACATTAACATTGTCTCCCTCAAGAACCAACCTAGAAAAACCTATGTCAATAGCAAATTCAACAGCCTTTCTACATGCTAACAGCTCACCTTCCATACTACTATGTACTGCTGGCCCTCTTGCAGACATGGCTACCATGACTTCGCCTTTGTAGTTACGGATTATAACCCTAACATTGGTTCTATTCAACTCAGAAAAAATTCTGCATCAAAGTTCAACTTAAAAACCAATTCTGGAGGTCGTTCCCAATCTGTCCTGCTGTTCTGCGTAACCGGTTTTGCATGAAGTTGCTGTTGAGCATGTTTGTACTTTTCTAAATACTTTGCTGCCCTCTGATTAAGAGTCCCTGGATCAATGAATCTACCACCATGAATAACACTATTGTGCCTATTCCAAATGAGCCAAGCTTAAATCAAGAAGACTTCCACTTCCTCCAAAAACAATTGATCTAGTAGGTACTCCAATAAGTGCAGTAAATCATTCTAACTTGTGAATCCCTTCTGCAAAATTTTAACACTACTAGTCCACACATCCTGTGCAGCGGCACACTCCCAATGCACATGAATTGTTGATTCTAGAAATCTATAGCAAATCGGGCACATATTGTCTGATATAATCCTTCGCTTGGTTAGGTTCAATCTTGTTGGCAGAATATCATGACACGCTCTCCATCCAAACACTTTGATCTTGTTTGGAATTTTAAGCTTCCACAAGGTAGCCCAAACTTGCTTCCCATACCTCCCATTAGAACTTTCAGCCCCTCTTCCAACCTACAAAACCTATTGTGCAACCCTATATGCTGATTTAACATTGAATTTTCTATTCTTATTATGCAGCCATGTAATGGAATCAAACACATTCCTTCCGCTAAGGGGAATTTTACATGTTGCATCAGCTTTCTCCTTATGAAATAATGCCATCACTACTTCAATCATTCATTCATGTAATTCATGATCAATGAGGTCTACCACAACCCAACCTTCAACATCATCATTGGGTGGATGAAGTATTCTATGTGATGGAAAATTAGGAATCCACTTATCACCTTGAACCTGAATTGAACAACCATTCCCCACTCTCCAACAATGACTAGACTTGAGGATTAGTGGGGCTGCCAACATGCTTTTCCATACATAGGAATTATTTGGTGATTCAACTGCCTCAAGAAAAGAAGTCCGTGGGAAGTATCTCGCTTTAAAACACCGATAGAGCAATGAATTAGTTTCTTGGATCATTCTCCACCCTTGCTTGGATAGCATGGCTAGATTAATTGCTCTAAGATCATGAAAGCCCATTCTGCCATCTTTCTTTGAGGTTGACAGCTTATCCCAACTTCTCCAATGAATTTTCCTTTCATTCCTAGCTTTTCCCCACCAAAACTTTGCACATAAAGCAACCAGTTCATCACATAATTTCATTGGGATTTGAAATACACTAATCGTATAAGTGTGAATAGATTGAGCCACCGCCTTTATGAGAATTTCTTTACTAGCTCTAGATAGAAGCGTACCCTTCCAACCTTGTAACTTTTTCCACACTTTATCATTTAAAAAGGAAAAAGTAGGGTATTTGGCTCGCCCAATTAGAGTTGGTAGCCCCAAATATGATTCAAATTGGTCAACCTCCCTGACACCCAAGATCCTTAGCATATCCTATTTCTTACTATTTGTTGTATTGCTACTGAAATACACCAAAGACTTCTTCAAATTGATACTCTGACCTGATGCATGTGCATAAAGTTGAAGGATCTCATTAATGGTCACAGCTTCATTTTGAGTTGCTTGGCAAAATAACAAAGAATCATCTGCAAAAAGGAGATTAGAAATTTTGGGTGCTCTTCTACAAATTGGCACTCCCTTAATGCTTCCATCTACTTCAGCCTTTGCCAATAGAGAAGTGAATCCCTCTACACATAACAAAAACAAATACGGTGAGAGAGGATCCCTTTGCCGAATTCCCCTAGATGGAATAATAATGCCATATGGTCTTCCATTCACAAGAATAGAAAAGGATAGTGTAGTAATGCAACTCATCACCCCTTCAATCCACACCTCTAGGAAGCCCAAATTCTGCATGATGCCTTGTAAAAATTGCCATTCAACTCTGTCATAGGCTTTGCTGATATCGAGTTTCAAAGCCATAGAGCCTTTTTTACCCTTCTTCCTAGAGTGCATAGTATGCAGTGTCTTATAGGCCACCAAGACATTGTCTGTAATTAGCTGTCCCGGAACAAAAGCACTTTAAGTGGGAGAAATTACATGAGGTAACACTTGCATCAATATGTTTGCAAGCACTTTTGAAATGATTTTATAAATCACATTACATAAACTAATTGGTCTAAACTCCGACATTTTTTCTAGATTTTTTACATTAGGTATTAAAACAATGTTTTTATGATTTATGTTAGTATCATAATGCCGTTATTAAAAAAATCCAGCACAGTAGACACCACATTATCACCCACAACATGCCAAATTTTTGATAGAAAAAGACATTCATACCATCTGGACCAAGGGTCTTGGTAGGTCCCATTTGGAACAACGTTGCCTTGATTTCTTTAGCTGAAAACCTACTGGATAAAAACTCTTGCATGTCAGTAGTTACCTTTTTGGTGATTGCACTCAGGCACTCCTCCATCCGGTCACAAGAACCTGCACTAAATAAATTATCAAAGTAGTTAAAAGCTACCTTGACCAAATCCTCTAGTTCCTCCACCCATTGGTCTTGTGCATTTTTAATACCCTTAATGTGATTTTTTCTTCTCCTTTGTGATGCTTTTGAATGAAAGAATTTGGTATTTTTATCCCCATGCTTCAACCACAAAACTCTAGATCTTTATGCCCAATAAATGTCCTGCTTCAATAGATGCTCATCCAATTTTTTACTCACCTCCAGATATCCAGCCTTGCTCTCCTCAGTAGTTTCATTCTGGTTCAAAGTATCAAGTTTCTGTTGTAATTGTTTGATAACATTAGCTTCAGGTTCAGCTCTAGCCGACCCCCATGCCATAAGTTCCTCTCCACATTTTTTTTTTAAAATTTTTTCCTTAACAGCAGCCAATTTGATTTGCTCATCTCCCACATTATGCCATGCCTCCATTACCACATTCTCACACTCCTCCCACAACAACCATGATTCCTCAAACTTGAATCCCTTTCCTCTCCTATGTCTTTGTTACTTATAACATTGAACCTGCAAGATGATAGGCAGATGGTCTAAAGCATGAGAAGACAAATGTGTAACATTACTCATTTGGTATTTATCAATCCACTCATTGTTAGCTACTACATGATCCAGCCTCACTTTCGTATTAGCACAGCCCGACCTCTTATTGCTCCAAGTAAATGGATACCCTCGAAATCTCAAGTCTTCAAGTTGACAATATTCTAAAGCATCCTTAAAGGCATCAATTTGGGACATTTGTGGTGGCGTTTTACTTTGCTTTTCTGAGACATTGAGGAATGCATTAAAATCCCCTATCACCATCCAAGGTCCCTCCACAAAAGTTTTTAGATGAGCCAAAAGCTTCCACAACCTCTCCTTATTTTGTGCCTTCAGCCATCCATAGAAGTAGGTGAGATACCAAACAAATCCATCCTCCTCCGTAACATTGCTACATCATTCTTCCATAGTAACACTAATCCACCCCCTGAATCAGGGTATTTTACAATAATCTTATTTTGAAAAGGCAAATTACTATATAATTTATCACACCCTTCCTTGCCTAGTCGTGTCTCCATCAGAAAACACACATTGGGAACTTGTTCCCTCACAATCTTGCGAAGGCTTCGATTTGTCCAAGGGTTCCCAAGCCCTTGGTAGTTCCAACTTAAAAGTCTCATTGCTCCCGGAAAGGATGAGTCATTACCCCCGCCGATCCTTCATCATTGCCTCCTACATCACTATCCACTTTCCCACGTTTTGTACTCACTGTGTTCAAGTCTTCAATCTGCCTTGCATTCAGATCACCTTAAGAGGTTCTTTTTCCAAGTGTTGGCATGTTAAAGGCTTTAGAGAATCCACTTAACCCAAAGTCCATTATGTTGATACAAGTCTAGGTAATTTTGGGATTTTAAACGAGAGGCCCACCATCAACTTGGATTTTTGGAAAATCAAAACTTGCTGCGGCTTCTGTGGCATCTCCCTGCAATTCCTTGGATAGGATAGTGTTTGATCTTTTGTTGGTGATAACAGGTATATCCATCTTCGTCTTGAA
Organism: Quercus suber; assembly: GCF_002906115.3. NCBI lineage: Eukaryota > Viridiplantae > Streptophyta > Magnoliopsida > Fagales > Fagaceae > Quercus > Quercus suber. The sequence continues at coordinate 21,633 of NW_027070135.1, forward strand.
ATTTCGCTGACTATCCAGACTCAATGTTGTAGTATCAACCACTTCCTTCCCATTAACATTGTCCTCAGTTGTGTATCTATTACCCTGCATAAAATCAGGCAGCACTCTTGGATTCACATGACTTCCTGTAATCTCGGCCTCTCCTGAATCTTCAGTCTCATCCTTATCGTGAAAACTTGGACTCTCTAATTTGAAATTTTCCACCACCGTTGCCGTCATCTCCATCGGTTGCTTCAAAATTTCAATTAGTTGCATCGGTTTGTCACCTGCATTACCTGAATTGTTGTTATTATGCCTTGGTGGAGATCACTGCCTACCCCCTGTTGCTTTTAAAAAATCCCCGTATTGATACTTCACTTCCGCAATATTCTTCGACGCTGTAAAGTGAGCAGCACAATGCCTTAAATCATGGTCTAAAAATCCACAAGAATGGCAAAAAAAGGACAATCTTTCATATTTAAACTTCACCCATGTATGCTTCCCATCCGAATCAGCAAGAAACACACCCCTTCTGAGTGGCTTGGATATTGGTAACAACACCTTGACTCTCATGAAATAGTTAAAGTCATCCTTCCTTTGCTTCCATTCCACTTCCTTAACCACCCCTAACCTGCTGCCAACCTCCTTTGCTTCCTGAGGAGACACCATATCGAAAGGGGCACCCCATATTAGTATCCAAAGAGAAACATTCTCCATTTTAATATTCCCCACAGTCATACCCTTGTGCCATCTTTGGAGCATAAGAATTTGATTATCAAATGACCAGGGACCGCCTTGAAGAATTCAGATCATATCAAATTCTGATTGAAATTTGAACTGGAAAAGATTTGATCCAACCTCCAATATTTGCATCCCTTCATCCAGCCCTCAAGATCTTCTAAGTGTGTTTTTGGCTGCCACTTTATTGTAAGGCTTGCATGTAAGGAATTTCCCGATAAGGCTTAAGTTACAGCTCTCAATAGCCTCATGATAGCCATCATTAGATATGGCAATCACCTCCTTTTCATTTGTAGTTAATGTTATGTGTTCTAGTCTATTAATAACGTCGTCTGCCATGCTAAATACTAATTGCATTTACTGCTACGAATATAAAAGAGAAAAAGAATACCCTCTGATTAACACAAAGGAGGAAGAGACTCGTATTAGAACGAGAGGAAAAGCTCCACCAGGGAGAGAGAACTCCTTTTTTCTTTTTCTTTTTTCTAATATTTTTATTCACTAAAGTTTTTTTTTTTTTTGAAAGATAACATCTTGCAGAGCCTTCAACTAAGTAGTTAATATAACATATATAGATAAAACTTAACCCAAAAGACTTGAGACTTTGAGTTTGGATTCAACTATGTTATATTAATATCTTCCCCTTGACATTCTTATTCAATGTGAGATTTCACTATACACGTGTATTCCCAACAAATTTTTTTTTTTTTCCTTATCTCACTAAAGATTTAATATATCAAACAATGTGAAATATCCCCTAAAAAAAAAAAAAAAAGAACAATGTGATATATGGAAAGAATTATACATGCTAACAAAGTATCAATAAAATTTATTCTTGGTTTTTCTTTCTTTTATACTCGAATTTAATAGAGTTTGCATTGACTTTCTATAGTTTTTTTTTTTTTTTTCCTCCAAAAAAAAAAAAAAATACTGGATGTTTTCTGTATACTGATTTTAGAGGGTGAGCTAGTGATGTTTTCCTGGGCTAATGGAATTCAGGTAATTTGTTTTTCTAAAAAGAAAACAAATGAAAAGAAACAACCCTGGTAATTTATTGAAGACTTTTCTAGCCTGTGTTAGTTTATTGAAGTGATCAAATCTAAATAGGATTAATTTCTTCAAAAAAAAAAAAAAAGAAAGAAAGAAATAAAAAATCTAAATATGATTATGTATATGGGGATCTAAAGTAATTCCAGTGGTCTCTGATGGAAAAATAATTCTAGGGTTTTGTTCCTAACAAATTGTTGACAGTGGTCAGTTTGCCTTAGCATAATGAGAGACAACAGTAATCTAGTGCACCAAATTTTGTACAACCATGTCACACCTAAGTTAGGCCACACTTCAACTAGAAAAAATGGATGAACTAATGAGCTAATTGTTTGGTGTTAGGTTTCAAGACTTTAGGAACTAATGTATTAGAACTTTAATATGTATTATGTTGGCAAACCATGATCAAAACATAGAGTGTAGGTTTAGGCTTGCTCAAAGTGTGGTTTAATGTAAAATTGGAATTGAGTGATTGCAGAATTTATTGTTCAAAATCTGCAAGGCTCAATCGATCGAAAATTAGACTCGATCGATCAAAAGTCGTGCAGATTTAATTTTGTGCAAAATTTCCAATTTAGCCCAAGCCCGTATGATGTGTAAGGTTTTGTATTTCACTCCAAGTGTAAAAAGGAAAAACCCTAGCTATGTTTTAGAGGTCTTTGAAGTGTTGTGTGTTGAATCTTTTGTGAAATCTGAGAGATGTTTACCTTCATATACACACATAGAGTTATCAAGATCAAGATTCGCATCAAGAGCTTGATGCTTTCTTCAGTTTCTGCATAAAGAACTATAAAGAAGATTTGAAATCTTTGAGTGGAGTCTCAAATTCATAAGTATGAGAACTTGTGGTTGCTGCAGATCAAAGAAAGAAGTAGTCCATGGACTCAGAGCTATCATGTGGTTGTGGTAGTAAGTTTTCTACTCGAGATAGCAATAACATGTTAGTGGCCTAAGTCTTATTGTAAAAACTTCAATTCTTTCATAGTGGATCTGTTTTTACCTTAAGGATAGCTAGGTTAAGTCCTCCCCAGGTTTTTATCATTAGATTTTTTGGGTTATCATATCTTTGTGTTCTTTATTTTTTCGCATTATATTTATTTACACATGTTGGTTTAACCTAGATCTTATTAACGAACTTGTTAATCAACTTGGCTTAATATTAGGTTAAAAAACATGTGTTAAGGGGTCTAAAAACGTATATTTGTTATTTCGGTGGAAGGTGAAGCTCTTTTGCCAAAAAAGAGTTATTATTAAATTGCTGTTAACATTTGATAATCTAGAGTGTTTTGAAGCTGTGATACATGTTGGGTAATTATAATGATGATCAATTTTTAAAAGGTAGAAATATAAAAGAGAACATTATAAATTTATAATAGTGCTTTGTATTTTAAAATTATTTGGCATAATGGATAAAGTTTAGCTAAAAAATTAGTTGTAACCTAAGGGAATAAATTTACTCAATATCTTTTTATTGAAAGTGAATTTTGACATCTCAAAAGAACAAGGTTTTGAAAAATGAAATTCTACACAAGCCCTTTTGTTGCCAAAACATTAATTGAACGGCACCAAAAAGAACTAAAATAGTGTAGAGAGGAACCGTCATCTTTTTTTTTTTTTTTTTTTTTTTTTTTTTTTTTTTTTTTAACAATTAGAAATATTTTATTACTTCAAAACATTGGAAACAAGGAACAAAGGTCTCATAAGGCAACTTAAAAACCTTGCCTAGAAAAAACAACACAGAAAGTAGAGCATAAGCTCTAGCACAACCCCCATCCTACATTTTACAATCGAAACTAAAACTCCCTATAACTATAAGCCATAATACACTTTGTTACACCCAACAGTATGACTCACTAAAAATGTTAACAATCAATTACACATAGTAAAACCCCAACTGGAGCCAAGAGTGCTACTATTAGCTAGGAGTTTGAATTTTTCTTTTCCTTCCATTCTTCCTTGACATCCATTTTTATACCTTTGATCAATTGCTCTTTTGTTTTGATACTTCCTCCATGAATTCTATTTGTTTCTTAGTATCCACAGGTGATAAACATTGACCTACCAACCCAAATTGCACAAAGGGAACTTGTCATTCATCAATATTGCCCTATGACTAATTGTAAAACTCTAGTGATATGTGATAGATCTTTATCAACAATGACCACGATATATATAACTATTTGCAATGCTCCAGCAGCCTTATTTACTCAGTGTAGGAAATCCATGAAAGAGGTTCTCCAACTAGCTTTCCTATTGAATAGAATGTGGAACCAACAAGTTCAGTTGAACAACATGATGGGTTTGAGGGTAGGACCACGCTTGGCATGAAAGGAATAGGTTGGCGTAGGCTTAAGATTGCCCGTTCTAATTCATCTGGGCATGGTCATAATCAAAGTCACTTGGTTCATTGACAATTTTGCCTAGTTCTTCACCAACGTCCATTGGTGTATGAACCTTGTTATTTGGTTCTGCATCTTCTGTGGCACCATTTCTGTGACTGCACACCATGTTGCTAACATTGTCCATTATAATAAACATCAACCCCCTATGGTAGCACATAAATAATACACTATACATTAATTCCTTAAACAAAGAAATACAACCAACTAAGTCGGTAAACATTTCTGAACTTCCATGTAATGTACCTCAGCATTATGCCGACCATGTCTCAACATTATTCTTCATCAAAAACTTCTCAAATCTCACCATAAACAATTATATTCATGCACACACAGGAAATTACACACAAAAAAGATTACACAAATAAAAAACCAATTTGCAAAATTTTCAAATGCACAACACATTAGAGCATTTGTATTGGGCAAGGTAACTGGTATATGTTGAGGAATTTTAGCATCAAAGCAAAAAACAAGCCAACATCTGATCTTGTATCCTAAAAAATTTTAGAATTGTGCTACAGTACTGTATCACAATTGTAAAAGGAAATAATTTTTTTTATTCATTCCTCCCTCCTCCCACTCTCTGTCTCACGTCTCAATCTCTATCTCTATCTCTCTCTCTCTCTATGTCTCATTTTTGGCTTTTATTTATGTTTTGAAATATATTATTTTATTGTGTAGATATATTATTTTAACGTGTTGTATTGTAAAATAAAAATTGGGATGTTGGGTGTATTGTAAAATGGTATGATATAATTGATAAAGTAGTTTTTTGAGATGGTAAAATAGAATAGGATAAAATTTTCAGATGGGAATGCTCTAATTACATAATTTTTACAATCCTAAGACTGCCATCACTTCCAATTTGCATAAAGCGAAATGTTGACAATTTAATTTTGGAAGATATACACCACCATAACATCACAAATTTACAATTTCCCACTTTCAATTGTACTTTACACCAAGCCCTTCAAATCACAATTGATTATCAAATTTTCAATTACTCAATGAACAAAACCTCATACATCCAAGTAAACAAGTAAGTAGATACTCCAGGTTCGATTAATCTACATCAAAATACGTAAAACATTATTTTCGATTACCTAAGGATTCTTACCTGGAGATAGTAAATGTCACCTTCTTGTTTGAGATTAAAGATGTTTATCACCCACTATAGAGACCGCATTTTGTACCCCTTATGACTCGAGCCCTCNTTGAGAGCATTCAACATGGTTTGGTCACTTAATAGGTTGTGGTTATTGAATAAGTTCTAATCATTTGGTAGGGTTTGGTCATCTGACAGGGTCTAGTCATTCGACATGGTCTAGTTTTTCGACACCAAGAACTCACCTGATAAGGTTACTAAAATAACCTACTGATCAAGTTTAACTTGTTAGCTCATGTGGGTCACTTAGCTAACCTTAGTTGTTCAACAGTCTCAAAGTCAAACATCCAAGGGCATTTAGTCCCTCAAGGTGAAACGTATCCTCCACTCCAAGCTTATGTATATGGAAAGTCTTGCACACCATGCCAAAAGATCCTCCCATCAACCTATATCCTTTAAATATGAGAAGTATACCTTGAGAATTTTGGTACCATTAACATCACTCCCTCCATTACACTCCCTACAAGGATACCAAAACTCCATGAAGACTCACAATCTCATCACTATATATCTATGCTAATTGATCAAGTGAGTAATTTATCTTAACCAAAATAAAATGTGATGTTTTCATCATCCTATCCACAATTACCCAAATGGCCTCATGTCCCTTAGGAGATCTTGGCAAACCAGTCACAAAATCCATACATATACGCTCCCATTTCCATTCAGGAATAGGAAGTGGTTGCAACAATCCTGAAGGTCTCTGGTGTAGTGCCTTAATTTGTTGACAAGTCAAGCATTTCTCCACAAACTGAGCTATCTCTCTCTTCATGTTGTTCCACCAATAAGTTTCTCGAATATTATGATACATTTTAGTGCTACTAGGGTGCACTGAATACGAGGTACGATGGGCTTCTTCTATAATCTCCTTCTTTAATGCAAAATCATTTGGCACACAAAGTCTATTTCCAAACCTTAAAACACCATCATTCGACACAATCAACTTGTAAATTCTTAATTCTCTCAATCAAAGTGGGTTGTATAGTCAAACTAGCCATAAAAGCTTGGGAATCACCCTTGACAATTTCAATTCCAATCATCTCCAAATCATCAATAATCTCCTTCTGAGTAGTTAACAAGGCAGCTAAGCAACCGAAAGACTTCTGATTAAGTGCATCAGCCACCACATTAACCTTGCCTGGATGGTAATTGATTGAGCAATCATAATCTTTAATAAACTTAAGCCACATTCGCTATCTCATATTCAATTCTTTTTAGTAAAGAAGTACTTCAAGCTCTTAAGATTTTTATAAATCTCACACCTTTCTCCATACAAGTAATGTCTCCAAATCTTCAATACAAACACCACTGCAGCTAATTCCAAGTCATGAGTGGAATAATTTTGTTCATAACTCTTTAATTGGTGGGAAGCATAAGCTATGACTTTACAATGCTGCATCAACACACAACCAAGCCCCTTTCTTGAAGCATCACTATAAATTACAAAGCTTCCCAAGTTGCTAAGGATGGTTAGTACTGGTGCAGTGACCAATCTTTGCTTAAGTTCTTGAAAGCTCTTTTCACATTCTTCTATCTACACAAATTTGGCATTCTTACGAGTTAGTTAAGTCAATGGGACTGCAATATGGGAACATCCCTCTACAAACCTCCTATAATAGCTAGCAAGGCTCAAAAAGATTCTAACCTCACCACATTTGTTGGTCTTGCCTAATCAACCACAACTTCAACCTTACTAGGGTCCACAAAAATTTCTGCCTCGAATATCACATGCCCTAGAAACACCACTTGGTCAAGCCAAAATTCACACTTATTAAACTTTGCATATAGCTTCTTCTCCCTCAAAATTTGAAAAACAATTCTTGAGTTCTCCTTATTTTCTTTCTTACATTTGGAGAAAATTAGAATGTCATCAATAAAAATAATAACAAAGTGGTCTAAGTATTCATGAAATACCCTATTCATCAAATCCAGGAATGTAGCAAGGGCATTGGTCAATCCAAAAGGCATATTAACAAGAACTCATAGTGCCCATATCTTGTCCTGAAAGCTGTCTGGGGTATATCTTCACTCTTAATTTTCAATTGGTGATGCCCAAAACGAAGGTCAATCTAAGAGAAGACTTGTGCCCCTTACAATTGATCAAATAGGTCATCAATATGAAGGAGAGGACATTTGTTTCTCACTGTAACCTGGTTTAACTCACGATAGTCAATACAAAACCTCATAATCCCATCCTTCTTCTTCACAAATAAAACTGGTGCACCCTAGGGAAATGCACTTGATTTGATGAACCCTTTATCAAGGAGCTCTTGCAACTGGACCTTGGTCTTAAGTCTAGTTGGTACCACCCAATATGGTGCTTTCGATATAAGAGAAGTTCTAGGGAGCAAAACAACGGAGAATTCAGCCTCCCTATCTATGGGTATCCCTTGTAGGTATTTAGGAAAGACATCGGAAAACTCCCTCACAACAAGGATATCATCTAGCTTCAATACCTCTTTCCTAGTGTCCACCACATGAGCTAGGTACCCTTGGCATCCTTTTCATAATGGACGCTTAGCACAAAGGGCTGATATCACTCTAGGTAAAGCATGCATCCTAGAGCCCTTAAACTAAAATTCGGGTTCTCCTAAAGGCCGAAATGCCACCATTTTTCCAAAACAATCTACATTAGCATGATATGCCTCTAGTCAATCCATTCCCAAAATTATATCATAGTTATACATGTCCATCAAAATCTAATTTGCTAACATTTCCCTATCCTCAATTTGGATGACACAAGACTTAAACATAGAATTACACACCAAAGAATCACCCATAGGTGTGGCCACAAACAAGTTATAATCCATATGTTTGGGTTTCTTCAAATGTTTTGAGTGACTTCATCCTTAGTATCAACCCTTGCTTTGGTTGACCTTCGCAAATTAACAATAGGTTCCTCCATAATGGAATTAGCTACTCTCTTCTTTTGGGTGGTATGATACCTAGTTAACAAGAAAATCAAGAAATATAGATAGAACAACAATTATTACTACTAAACATAAGAAGTAACATCGCCAAAGTTATTTAAAATTTCTTATCAAACATAACCTAAGTACCTAATGCTATGACAAAAATGAAGATCATAACTTAGTTTCAAATGTTTATAGAATCATATCCCTTTGATACCACAATTGTAACGCCCCAAAATCATAAGCAATAAAAATCTATTCAATCTAAATAATCCATAAAAATATTTAATAAAACCAACCAACAACCTAAAATCTCATTACAAATGTCAGAGCTCTAATCCACCAAAGATTAAACATCCTCAAAATAATTCTCCAGTACAATGTTTAATACCATAAAAAAAAAAAAAAAAAATCCTCATTTCCACAAAATAATTTGTAACTATTATCTTCCAAAAATTTTTGTTCCAATGATCCCCCTAATGTATTTGTAAGGGGGAATAAAGGGGGGGGGGGGTGAGATAACTCAATAAGTGGAATTCACTAACATTGGGGTGTGGGAACAAACCTTTCAAACAAATAATTCTTACAACAAATTCATAACTTGTAACTCATCAATATTTTATCATCAAATATTTCATATAAAAAATATCTTTATATTGTGAGCCATCATAATATATATATATATATATATCTCAATACCATCATATAAACAATTTCCTAGGCTTTCCTCGTGGTCAACATTTACGCCCCGTTGACAGGGTTGTGCTGTCTCTTTTTTGGGACTGGAACCTCCTTTTCATCCCCTTTCTTAAGGGTGGCTCATTTGGAACCTAAAGCTACACTCCCTTGCTAAGGAGCTTCTTTTTTGGATCCTCAATAGTATACTCCCTTGCTAAGGAGCTATCAAATGCGCACTGTCCCCTTTTTTGGGACCGTCCCTAGCTAAGGACTAGCTACAGTATGATTGTTTCTTGCTAAGGATTAAATACAATACTGAATTTTTAATCACGACTTGCCATAGATTTTCCAAACATATTTAATATGCTCACAAAAATAATCCATTCATAATTTTCAAAAATATAAAGATATATTCACACATACAAGTTTAAATAAATTTAGGTTGTCCCACAAGTTTTTCATAAAACGAATAGTCAATGTGCACTTCAAATATTTATAAAATATCAATTTATATATAGAATATCAACATATTTCTTTGATATAAAATAGTTTAATAATCAACACTGTTTTGGGAAAACTCCCAAATTAGTAAACACCACTTACCTCTTATTTGCAAAAATATGAAACCAACCTCCCTTGAATCACAACAAATCAGTAGAATTAGAACCTAGCAACACCAAAGATAGGTCCATTAACACACAATTTCCCACTTAAAATCAGTTTTCACACTTAAACAATTTTATCCTAGACAATACTGATATATCCAAAATTTTCCATCTATTCACTTAACTATTCAATTCACTTTAAGCTTTGATCAGATTTTCGGCTCTGCCTAATCAGATTTTCCATTAATGTAATCATAGATATTCATGAAACTTCAATATGGCTAAATAATGAATATCTTATCAATCTGACTGTAACAGCCATATGTTTTATTCATACCTATTCACTCTAACATTATATCTATTCAATATAATATTGGAAACCATGTATAACGACCTTAATTTATCAATTCTGTTGCCTATTATTCCCTTGATGCCTCTGGACCAGTATTTAGGCAATATCAAAGGTGTGGATGCATGTCAGTTTGACGGTGAAATTAGTGAGGCTATATACGATTATATAATAACCAAAGAGCACCCTTTTTCCCATTAATATAATCATAGATTTAGATCCATAACAGCAACACCTATTTTTCTATCTGGTACACAAATCATAGATGCTTCCTATAAGTGTTGAAACAATTGCTAGCCATAATATTCCAACTACAAAACAAAATCAAACCTGCAATCTCACGCACAGCCCCAGAGCAGAAAAATAAATTCAACCGTGTGTGCCACTAAACGAGGGGAAGTCTCCTATATATATATATATATATATACACACACGTAGCTCAAGGATAAGGCTAGGGTTTTAAAATCATCAAGGCCCATATATATACTTATGTTATCTCACTTGGGCCTCATATGCCATAATAATTATCTGATTTAAATATCTTAGGCCCAAATTAATTAAATCCATTTAATTATGAGACTCCTCTTTAATTTATGCATATGAAATAAATTTATATAAAATTATGGGGTGTTACAGCAGACCCACTTGCACAACCACCACCTTCAGCACCACCACAACAAATTATGCCATAAAACTCATTGCCCAAAAAAAAAAAAAAACCTAAACATCTAATTTCAAGCCCAAAAAGTACATCTTGACCTAATCTAAACGCAAATTACAACCTAGATTAGAGCTATAATCATCACTGCCCTTAATATACTTTCTTTTTATGGAGTGAGATTGCAAGAGAGAACCAAAGTGTTTAGAGAGAGAGAGAGAGAGAGAGAGAGAGAGAGAGTAAGAGAAAATAATAAAATATAGATTTTATTTGGTGTATTGAGTGAACAATGCTCAATACTTGTATTGAGCACACTGTTCATTGTTAAGGATTTGGGACAAAATATCGAGTCGATGAGTGGGCTTTTAACAGGGTTTTTTTTTTTTTTTTTTTAAATTTTTTTTTAAAAAAATAGCATTAAGCTGGTTTGACTAGCCTGATGTGCGCGAATGTTCTTAGGCTACTACTCGAACTGATTTTATAGCCGTTTGGGATGATTTAGATTGGATAATTGTTACCATTATGTACAATGATGTTCACTTGGTTGCAAAATTTTGTCTACTAGCTTTTCTTAAATCCACTTTTATGATACATTTTACTAAAAAAAATAATAATAAATTAGATTTTTTGGTATAAAAAATCTAAATTATATTTTTTCTATCTCATCTTTTAGAAAATAGGCTATCGAAATTGTGGGATCCAAACTCACCGATGTCCTTTCATTTTTTTTAAAGGTTGCATTTCTAGTATTTCATAGTTTTGACTTTTGAGGCCTGAACTAAATAAATCTTACAGGGTTAAACGCAAAGAAACCTCCTGTACTATGGGTCATTGACAAACACACCCCCTCGTTTAAAAAAATGACTTTTAAACTTTTGTGGTATTTGAAAATTATCTAATTGATCATTTTCATAGAATACTGTTACTTCGATTAGGCAATTAACATGTGGGTATCATGTGAGAAAAAAGACGATTATAATAACTTATTCCTTGTCACGCATATGTCCATATGATTATTTTCCGTCCAATAAAATCGATTGAATTATAATAGAAAATTTAAATGTGTAATGTGAAACATGGGCGGCTCCATTTGGAGTGCAGGGGTTCTCACACACACAACAACAACAACAACAACAACAAAATATATATATATATATATATATATGTTTTGACCTCCCTAAAATAAAATTTTGAACACCTTGATCATAGATTTTTTTTTTAAGCCCAGCTAAAATAAGTTTGAAATGATCTTCTTAACAATCTTTTAGCATTTTTAAACACACACACACACACACACACACACACAACTCAATAACAAACCAATTTGATTTAAAATCTGGGAAAAAAAATTAATGAGTCCAATGAACCAATGGGAGATCAATGGATAAATGATTGCTTGATTGTGTATATTGAAAAAGATGTAGCTCGTAGGATTGATAATGAAGAAATCATTTAACAATTTCAATATATGAAACATTGTGGTGGGCCTTTTCGCAACTATAGGTTGGGTTGACTCTTGCCACGTTATGGCCCAATGATTTTGGGTAGAAGAGTCAAGACTGGCTTGACTGCAAGACACCCCAGGCTAGCTTGTGCACAAGCTAGAGTCCCCTCTTTATTGAGACCTTGGACACATACCCACGGTAGAGGAAACTGTTACAAAAAGTTATGGTAGGCAGGTGTAATACGACAATAATAAGGAGAATATGCTTATTGTTGGCTAGAAGAACGGAAAATACTAAATCATGATCTTAATAAAGGAAGAAGTAATGTAGCAATATAAATGCAACATGATTAGGATGATAACAATGGGGAAATGGAAATCACACTAATGCTTGATCAATAAAATAAAAAGGGAGAATGGTTAATCTGAAATGCTTGATTCCTTTATGGAGCTAAGTCTAGGAAGGGAACTATTCTTTAATGTGGGCAATCTCACAAGGAAATCCTGCCATGAAAATTACCCATTTTAAGAGGATGGACTTAAATGGCTTATCCTTAAGTTCCTTAATTCTCACTAGAGAGTAGGCTTTTAGAGGGGAAGGGAATAGCCTATTGGTGCATGCCTACCATCACGCTTTTGCTTGCTCTCTGTTTTTTCTTTCTAATTCCTTTTTCCTTTCTAAGTTTTTTGTTCTATCTTTCACTCCCTTTCTTGCTTTCTTTTCTCTCTTCTTTCCCTCTATTCTTCTTTATGTGCACAGCTGAGGCCCCTTTTATACTGCTTGATGGGTTTTTACTATTTTACCCCTTAATTGCCTTTGTTCAGGTATGGGTGTCCTTCCTAGACCACTCACTAGTCTGTCAACTACCTAGCCATCACCACTTACTTGTGCTGGCCGTGCCACATCCCATTCCCAGACAAAGAGTCTTATTTTGTATGCTTGCTCACCATGGCATTCCCATCTGGATAAGGATGGTCATTCTCTCTCATTATCCCTCATGGCATGCACTTAGTGATTCCAACTCATCTTTCCCTCTTTTGGGTGGAATGTCATCTCAGCAGGACATTTCCCTCAAAAGAGTTTGAACGGGAACCTTAGAATAGGCTTTCCCCTTCTCCCCAAAGCCAGACCATACTCTTTCTTACCTCTAACTTATGGCCCACCACTCCTGTATTGGCTGGGTACAAGTTGATGATGCCTGAGCCTTGTGTGTGCTCTACTTTCATGTGTGTCCATGGCTTATCTACTGTCCATGCGTTTGCCATGACCTGAGGACTCGTCTACATATTCTACTTCTCGTTCTTAGCCTCTTGTGGAGTGAATTGCTCTTTGAGTTTTCATTCTTTATGTCCTACTTCTTTCCTGGACTGGGTCTTGCTTGATCGTGAGCCTTTCCTTCTCCAATTCATTCACTTCCTTCTTTTGCAGGTTGGTTAATACTTCTACCATGCCATCCTGGTGTTCTTGCCATGCTATTATTTGACTTGTGCTTGCTGGGCCTCTTTTGGACCTGCTGTATGCTTTTCCTTTGCTCAACTCCAGTAACCCAGTTCTATCGTTGGGCTTGTACTCAGGCTGTCTTAGGCTTCCTTGGCCCATTTCATAGCTTTCAGGCTTCCTCAGCCCACTTCATTCTTTTGGGCATCCTAGACTCGTTTCATTTCCTTGGACATCCCCGACTCATTCCAATTTTTCCTTTCCATGGGCTTTTAATAATTCTTTTGGGCTTCCCCGGCCCAAATTACCACATCCTTTACTTTTAGGGTTTATGGGCTTTTCCACCAACCCCTTAGTTACTTAGTTCCTTCCTTTGGGATCCTTTGGCCTATTCTTGCTTACTTTCCATTTCTCATAATGCCCATGGGTTTACCATTTCTTTCTTCGGCTCCTTTGGGCCCGTTTGTTTTTTTTTTTTTAGACCCTTTGCTATCTTTTAGGCCTATGGTCCATTATTCCTGTCATTTGAGCTTAATGGTTTTCTTCTCAATTCACTAACTCTTATTCTTTATTTCTCTCTCATATTGTTGGGCTTCTTCCTGCTATTGGGCCTTCTTGCCAAAGTGGGCATCAACAAACATCATAGAAAGCAATTGTAAAATTTTATGTATTTTGGTTTTTGTGTGTGTGTGTGTGTGTGTGATGCCGATATATTCAGGTTTTCTTTTGTTTTAAATTTTGTATAATTTGTGTTTCTTATTGACCCACCTAAAAAATAATCCTGGAGCCGCCACTGAATTGTGAAATACAATAATAATTTAAAAAATCAATTTTATAGTGCAAAAGATGCTTGAAAATGACCTATACCACAAGGATTCTCTTTTCATTTACAACCCAATCTGAAAAGATTTTTAGGGTAAAAACTTAAAGATATTAACTTTTCAAAATCGATTATAAATTTTTTTTTGATACCCCCTAAAAGCTCGGCCAAAATTGCTTTGCTAAATGGATAAATTTTTCTAATAAAGAGAGCTTTTGGTTCTTTCAAACTCTTTATAAGCCCTCTCGGCTCCTAAAGAAATGCCGGATAACATTTTTACCCGATCTCAATTTCCAATCTCAGCTCAATTGAGGTGGCATTATGTGTAAGCGTTGTATGTAACATCTCTCTTACACGAGAGTGTGTCACACACTTATAAAGTCTACTCCTATGTGAGAAGAATGTCGCATATAATTTTGTTATATAAAATAATAAATCCAGCTTAGCTATTTCGAGAAACAAGGACTGGCCGCCATTTATAAGCCTAAGGTTAGGGACCATATTTCCATGAAGTGTAATCCAAATTACATAAGATTTGATTCATAGATGATTGTAAATTTTATTAATATATAAGTGAGAAATAATTAGGCCTAAGATATTATTTTATATTCATATATAAATTTTTTTGTTTGAGTCAAATTCTCAAAGCTCAAATTTATCAACTCATATTTGACTTTGTTTCACAGAACAATCTCTAGAAAATTAATTTTCAGCACCAAAAAAAAAAAAAAGAAAAAAAAAAAGAATATTAATGGGCCCATTTGAACTTTGAAGGGGCCAGTCAAATTCAAGAGCCCAGCTGCCCCATGGCGCAGTGTGGTCTGGGTGGGTTTTGTTACTTGGAAGAGGATGAAGATGGATTTCAATTTAGTCATATGTATCAGTGGCAAGAGATAATTGGCAAATGAATAATGGCGCTGAGAGTTATTAGAATACCATTGATTCAGAAAAAATGGAACCAGCACTGAGTTTCTGAATTGAATGTGGAAGCATTGTAGATTGAAGGCTACAATTTTGTTATATTTTTTTTACTTTCCCAGTGGAGATCCTATTAAAGGCTACAATTTTGTTATATTTTCTTTACTTTCCCAGTGGAGATCCTAAAGGGATTATGCTTTAGTGAAAGTATCTATTCCTGGAATATTCCTAAATAAAGAAATTTTTTAGTGATAGATATATGGGGTAGGGAAGCATCTTACAAGTTATACCATCTAAATTGAAAACTTGAATGTAAGTGCTCCCGTTATTTTCTTCTGCAGTGCTAGCACATCTTCCACAATCCACAGCTTGCAACACTGACAGAATTGCCTAGTATTATCACATTTCCGAGGTGTGTTTATTCCCTTTTGTCTTGGGCTCTCAATTTGTGTGATCTGTTCCAGTTTTTTAACAAAACGCATTGTTAAAGCCATTATCATGATCTCTTTTTAGACCCACTGTTTCCATGAGGATGAATGTTGCTTATCACACGTGGAACTACAGGTTGAATATCATGCGTATTCAATGCCACAGTCCTTTTCTCCCCCAATACAAAGTAAGGCTTGTACCTTTCCTCCAACCGCCATTTCACCTACGATAAAAACAAAACGGAGCTAAATATATATGTTACTTTTTTCCAAAATTTTCAGAGTACTTTTTTTTTTTTTTTTAGGTTAATAGTAAGGGTGGAGGAGGTGAAGTTTCAACCACAAACACGAGGTGTCAAAAACATTTCGGAATTTAATTAACTAAGGGAGAAGAATTCGAACCATATTTTGTATCAAGAAAACTTGGCCACTAGCTTTTTCTAAGCAATCCTCAGCTCCTTTCATTCCATAGATATTTTTGTTGAAAACCTAGGTTGAGAGAGTGAATTTATTTCCACAATATCATTGTTTATGTTGAAAGATATGCAATGCAATGCGTTTTTTCTTTTGTTTCTAGACGATTCCTAAGATGGGCGTGGGGCCGCGGGGGTGATTTACAATGTATACTTTCTTCCCACTAAATATATACTGGTAGGCCCATCCTTCATTTAAGTGTTAGTCTTTATTCGGCATGTAGTTTAGTGGCATCTGATCCTCTTTTTTTTTTTTTTTTGGTGAAACAAACACAGAAAGAGAGAAAGATATTCTAACACAAAGATATATTATAACTCCACTCAAAAGTCATGATAACTTTTTAAGGGAGGGTGTGACAAGTTATACTACACACAACATATTCTCTTAAAAATGAGTAATTGTCCTACCTTTATTTTATATTGAAGTAGTTGACATTGTGTGTTGTCCTAAGTTGTCCTTCTATTACCCCCCCCCCCCCCCCCACCACCCCACCCCACCCCACACACACACACACACATATAGAAATGATTGAGGTTATAAATATTACAAATTTTATTATATAATTTTGACAAAGTTGACTTGGTATTAAATAATTAAAAAAAAAATAGTCCGACATTCATTCATTATATATTATTGAAATTTATTAATCATATTCGTCTATCACATTATTTTTTATGGTAAAATTTGCAATAGTAACTTTTAACATTTTTATATAGAAGAAATTGAACAGCTTGACTAAAAATGATCAGTGGGCAAGTGGTGGTGTAGGGGAGTAAGAAGGGCCTGAATGATGTGATTGGTCATCCAATTGTAGGGATGCCATGCACCATAATTGAGGTCTACGCATATTGGTAGCCACGCGGGGTCCCTTAAAGAGGTTTTGGTAACTGATTAAGCACTATCATCAGGATTTTATAGTTTATGTTATAAATCGCCATCGCAAATAGCACGATGCAAGTATTAATGGTGGCTCTCTCAGTGTGTGGAGAGACGTGTATAGATTCTTGGCCAGAGGAAAAATCTATATATGCAATGACCTTGATTTGCCTAATAGGAGAGAGCTTTGAGGGGCTCTACAGGATCTGAGACTGTGGGAAGGTTGTTTTCTACAGAGCAAGGACAAAGACACCTAGTGGGATTTGCTGACCATATATAATTATGGGGGCCGGAGTGGAGCCAGTTTATCAAACACTTTATTTTATTTTTGAGTGTGCATGACGTTGGAACATTAATCTCCTTTTGTGTTCCCCCGGCCACTAAGCCAAACCCCATACAATTTATTTACTTATATAAATTTATAATGGGTATTTGTAAGGGACACTATCGGTGGTGATAATGGTGAGAGGAAGATAGAGACATACTAAAGGGGTTGAAGGCAAAGATTGCCCATCACTGGAGCTGGACACTGGGAAGGGGCTGCTGAACTTTAATGTATCCCATTTAGATTAAAGGCAGTATGATGTTCAGGGCTGTCCCAAAACTTGGATGACACATGGTCAAAAGCTTTCTGACATTCCACTTATTGCCAAGGAAAGTGTCAAAATAGTGGAATTAATTGGAATGTAATGCGACGACTACACTTGCTAAGCGTCTTTGATTAAAGTGCAATTTCGGTGGAATAATTTTTTTTGGGACGGTGCTTATCCTTAACATGGAGGGTGTGTTTGGTTGGGGTGAAAACAAGAATGATGGAGAATAGGGAGAGGAAAATAAGGTAAAAAATGTTGTTTTTCACTGTTTGATTGAGAAAAGAAAATAGAAAAGATAGAAAATATGAGAGAAAGTTTTTCCTCATGGATTTACTTTTTTATCCTCTCAAATTATGAGGAAAACGAGGAAGGAAAAGTGATGAGAAATACATTTTACACAAATATCCCCACTTTATTACAATCACCTACCCCTTACTTTCCCACTATTATATAACAATGACATAATAGTCAATTTATATAAATTACATTTTTCATCCTCCCATTTTTCTCTCCAATCAAACAAAAAAGTTTTTCACCCTCCCACTTTTCCACCCCTCCAACCAAACACACATTAGAGAAAATCAAATCTTTTCTATCCTCTTACTTTTCCATCCTCCCAATAATTTTTTATCATCCCACTTTTCCACTCCTCCAACCAAACGGACCCTGTACGAAAGATGAAGAGATCTGAATGTTTGCATTGGAGAATATCAAGAGATGCCAACCAGTTGAATTACAAAATTCTTGATAATCTTATAAATATGTAATCTAATATATATGTATATATTTTATTAAATTATTTTATATTTAAAATAATGAATATAACAAAAGAAACAGATAATTGTACTCAAAATAAGGTTCGTTTTAAAATTAATCATATTGAGCTATGATATTATTGTTTTGTTAAAATGTTTACAAAATATATATATATATATATTTTTTTTTTCTTAGAAAAAATCTTTTTGTACGGTATTTATGGTTATAATAAATAAATAGAATAAAAAACGTTCATCATTGCAACTTTGACTATTTTCTAATAATGCCCACGCGTTTTTTACTATTATTAAGGTTGATTTAATCATATCAAACAGAGAAAATCTAAGAAATAACTTTTTTGCAAAAGTCTACCGTTTCATCAAATTGTGACAAATAGTGTAGTCATAGAAGAATTGTTTAGAATATTATCATTGGAAGTCACTGGACTTATAAACCAATAAGTATATGATGTAAGCTTAAGAAAAAAAAATCACATTATTATCTTCTTTATATTTAGAATAATTAAAGAATTGTTGTTATATTTTTAACTCTTTTATTTTGAGATTCTTTTCATATAATATAAAAATTATACAAGTGTATATATGTATTTTTACAAGTCACATCTCACGTGCACAATGAATTTATAAACCATGTGCATTATATAAAACATTTGACAATTTATATATAGCTTATTGCATTTAGATTATAAGCTAGCTTCTAGCTATAGTATTGTTAGCAAATCATCAATCAACTTATTTTATTTAGCTTTTAGTTTTTATCTATATTACTTTTAGTAAAAAAAAAACAAAGAAGATAAGTTTTTCCCAAATGAACACTAAAATTATGATTAAACCAATCCTAAGTTGTAGAGATGGTGATCAATTGAAAGCTAATAATGCCATAATAAGAAACGAATCAAGGTTGGAGGGACACTATATATATCACACATCATCATCATCAATTGGTATATATTTTGAGAGGATTATGATTTACCTTATTTGGGTTTTATTTGTAGATAGTATATGATAGAGTCTCAGAGAGTTGATGTGTGATGACTTTGGAAAAGAAATGAGTTCCTCTTAAGTATATTTAAGTTGAATAATGGTATGAATAACAAATTTGTAATTAGTATGAGAATAAGTGTATGCATCACAAGAGAGTTTACTTTCACTATAAGTTTGTTTGAAGGATCATCATTAAGTCCATCTCTCTTTTTATTAGTGATGGATGATCTTGCCAAAGATGAAACTTGACATGGAGTTAATATAAAGGTAGATATTTGGTGAGATGCTTTAAAATCCCAAGGCTTTTGATTAAGTATGATTAAAAAAGAGTATATGAAATTTAAGTTTATTAAATGTAGATATAGAGATGAAGGGACTGTTAGACTTGATGGTTGTGAGATACCAAAGTAGGAGTTTTCTATATCTTGGATCAATTACTCAAAAAGATTGAGAGATAAAGAGCATGCATGTGAACATTTGAGCATGGTGAATGAAGTGGAGAAGTGCATCGAGAGTGTTAAGACTTGATAACCGCTATAATATTGAATATTAGGTTGTTAAGAAGTAACATATTTGTAAAATGAGTGTATCTGAAATGAGAATGTTAAGATGGATAAGTGAAAATACAATGAAAGATAAAATTCGAAGTGAAGAAATTCATTTAAATATAGGAGTAGCTCCTATCGATGAAAAGATTAAGAGTTGCTTAAAATAGTTTGGTCATGTTCAGAAGAGAACGATTAATGCAATCAATAAGAAAAAATGAGTGGATTCAAGTTGAAGGAACAAAAGAAGGTAGATGAAGACCAAAAATAACATTAGTAGTAGTAATATATATATATATATATATATCTCAATTGAGGAAGTAACAAATAGTATGAATTTGGATATAATATAATGATGAGAAAAAATACATGTGACCAACTTTGACTAATTTTTCATGGATTTATAACTAATCCCAAAAATTTGGGTTTAAGACTTAGTAGTAGTAGTAGTAGTTGTTGTTGTTGTTGTTGTATTGTGTATAGTCTATAAATATGCTTATACTACTAGGAATATAAATATTTTTTAAAACAAAATTTGAGCCCCAAGTGCTATTTTCCTAAAGATTATTATATGTAAATATAATTTGATTAGTATACGGTGCAAAAATTTTCAATAAGTATATAGGCGTCTGCATGTGGCTTATTGGGCAATTTGGAGTCTAAAAGCCTTGATCTTAGGACGGGATAAGATCGTATCTTTGGGATCGGAGGTTTCTAAGGACAATCTAGGATTAGAAATTTAGTAAATGACCTTATTATCCTCCTAATTAATAAAACGGTAATAATAATAATAATAATACCCCAAAAGAAAAGAATAGAACTTCTTTGTTTGCCCTAGTTTTCACAGGTAATAATTACCACCTTCAACTCAATTCATTTAACAATAAATTAATACATACTCTATCTATGACTATGTGTGAAATTTTTGTGGTCAAGACTTTGAGTGTTAAGTTTCCACCAAAGGAAGCGAGATCAATATGAATTTGTGTAAGAATGAGAGGGCCTTTCTAGGTATCTTTGCGTGTTAGTATTAGTAAAAGTTAGTGTAAGTGAAAATAAGTGATGATGCATTCCCCACTAAGCTTTCATTATTCATCCCCGTTGTTAATTTATGTGGTCTAATTAATTCTCATTAAACAAAGGTAAGGCCATATTTTTCCTTCTTACCGCCATTAACT
Source organism: Quercus suber (assembly GCF_002906115.3). NCBI lineage: Eukaryota > Viridiplantae > Streptophyta > Magnoliopsida > Fagales > Fagaceae > Quercus > Quercus suber. The sequence goes on from NW_027070135.1 coordinate 42,637, forward strand.
TTTTGGGTTTATTTTAATCCATGTAGTTGAGTATTAGTTTCGGAAACAATTAGTGTCCCTTAATGCATGTTGTGTAATCCATTATCTCTCAATCTCTGTCTCTATCTTTCTATGGCTGACACCGAAAACCCACAAGGGCATTGCAGGATTGGTTCTTGAACTTCGGGGTCAAGTGGGTTAGCTAGATTTTCATTTGATCTTCGTTCTTAAGATGCAGAGTTTAATACGTATTGTCGTCTCCAAAAGATTCACCGAATTGCATACATGCATCTACATTCCACTTCATTGGACAATATGTTTTTAAATTATACTAATGAATTTGATAAAGGCTAAGCTACTGGCTGATTTGAAAATGCATTATCACATGGGGAATTACGGCCCACGTGGGCCGTAATTATGAATGAATATCATAAAACTAATGTAAGACCCTTAATGGCAGACAACCAGCCATTGTGAAGATGTTTACTTTGAGCTTGCTTAAACCCTTCTTCATACTACCGTACAAACCCATGCTATAGGCCAACTTTCTATAGGCCAACGACCTTGGCTCGATTGATTTGGATATCCACTACATTAAGAAAACGATCCCCTATATTGGTATTGAAACTTTTAGAAATTTACCTCAAATTCCTGATTTGATTTGGATTTAGTTTTTTTGGACATAAAATGAAATATTTTTCCTTGGTGTGAAAGACAAAGATTCCCTTTGATATGAAAGGAAAAATGTTATAATTGAAATCTTATAAATATGCATTGTTACATATGGTTTGGTGGCTTTTGAAAAGTAGTTTACTAGGTTTTTGAGATTGAAAAATATTTGTGGTTATCTGTTGAGAGTTTAATTGTTTGTTTTGCGAGAGAATGTTGGGTACATTGGCGCTATAGGATTATGAGTTTTTGTATGTAATGTTTGTGAGAGATTTTGTTTATGCTCGTAAGGTTTTGTGAGTGTGAGAGAGTGTTTTTTGTGTGTGGTGTGAGTCGTGAGTGTTGTTTAAGTGTGACTATAATCCATATTGTTGATAGTGAATTTTGATTAGGATTGTCTGTAAATTATCTAGGCATAGAGTTGGCCAAATCATATTCAATATTATTGTCTCGTGAATATTTTATTTTCTTGTTTGTTTGAAAGTGCTTCAATTAACCTCAAATCACAACAATTTATACTGGTGCTTCCGCTATTGCACAGCAGAAAGATTTTGGCTATATACAAAAGCTAACACTATAAAGGGAGGCTTTTATTAAGGATATGGCTCTGTTTGAAAATCATTTTTATTTAAACCAAAAAAAGATACCTTATAAAATTGAGGGCATGGGCGGCTCCACTTGGAGCCAGGGGTTCAAATGAACCTCCTGCTGGCCACACGCAAAAAATATATATAAATATCTATATATATATATATATATATATTTTTTTTTTTGACCTTCTTAAAATAAAATTTTGAACATCTTGATAATGGATTTTTTGTAAGTCCACTTAAAATAAGTTTGAGTATGATCCTCTTAACAATATTTTAGCATTAAAAAAAAAAAAAAAACTCAATAACAAACCAATTTGATTTAAAATTTGAGAAAAAAATTAATAAGTCTAATGAATCAATGGGAGATCAATGGATGAATGATTGCTTGGCTGTGTATATTGAAAAAAAAAATATAACTCATAGGATTGATAATGAATAAATCATTTAACAATTTCAATATATGAAACATCATAGAAAACAATTTTAAAACTTTATGTATTTTTTTTTCTTGTTTTGTATATTGTGATGTCAATATATTCAAGTTTTCTTTTGTTTTAAATTTTATATAATTTATGTTTCTCATTTACCCCCTAAAAAATAATCCTAGAGCTGCCATTGATTGAGGCCTGCTAGTGCTCAAATTTCTCTCATAAAAAAGTTAAGGCAATACTTGCGTATTGATAGCCATCTAATTTAATCTATGTTTATCTACATATGAATCTTTTCTAGAGAATTGACCTAAAAGATTCAACAGACTGGAAAATCATTCTTCATCTGTTTATTAGGTAACTATCCATTTTGCTCCACGTCCCCATCCTTTTGAGATTTAATTAGTCACTTCAATCCGTATATATATAATATAATACTACTAAACCATCATTGAATTGTGTCGTGTGTGGATCTCCTTGCACCAATTAAAATTTAGTAATGTGACAATTTAGTCATGTGTTTATATATATATATATATATATATTTATTTATTTATTGATGCTAGGATGTAATTGTTACGTACACGTGTGAGGTAGCCATAGCATAGTTTATGCTTTTGGGATGTAATTCAATTATGAATGAAGCATTAACAAGACTAAGTGAATAGGTGACCTTGCAATAAAATTTTTTTTACATTTTTTCGTTTCCGTAGTCTAATAGTAATGTAAAGTTTCTCTTAAAGTAACTACAGGTCGGTTATGCTTTTGGCATGAAAATCAATTATGATGAAGCTTTAGTATAAGTTATTAAATTAACCACCACCATCATCTTGTTTTATTTCCATTGTTATACAAAGGTAAGTTTCTTTATTTCCAGAAAGACAATGTATTTCATATTTACTGATGGAAAATCTTTGGCCATAAATTAAGGCTTTAAACAAGAAGCCACTGGAACAAAAATCCTATGTCATAAATCAATATATATATATATATATATATATATATATATATATATATATATATAATAATATTATATATATATATATATATATATATATATAATTTTTTTTCTTTTTTTGGACAAACGAGGGTGTCCAAACTTCTTCGAGTGTATGACTATTCCTTCGAGTGTATATAGTCTCCTCGTCCCACATATATTAGGTTATTACAAGAAGGAATTCCATATTAAGAGTGGCCCCAATATGCTGGCAAAGAGTTTCGAACCCAGTGTGTTCTAAAGAAAAACATTTTAAAAATTGATTTGATTAACAGATACTATGGGGGGAAAAGCCCAACCTTACGTAGTGGGCCTAGGGCCCTATTTAGGGATTACTGTGTATCCGAAGAGAAGGAACCAGCTGAGATGGAGTCCATCTGGAAGAAAGATACTTGGAAACAAAGGAGGAATACAATCCGAAGAGATCGTCAGCGGTCCGAAGAGGTTTTACTCCTCGGATAGGAATGGTCTTGATTAATCAAATGTGTGGAAGATCCAAATGATCTTCCTAGCAACCCCGATGATAAAGATAAGCTCTGAGTATGTCTGGAAACGATAAGAACGAAGAAATATCTAAAGGAAAAGCTGCTATCACTGTATTAAATGCACTGCAGCAACTTTTCTTGTTGCATTTATGTGAAGAAGACCCCTGAACAGTGTAATTTCAGCTACCGCCACTCACAAAAAGTTAAAGAAGATACATGACATGACATACACTCAAGTAGGTATCCAGATGAGGAACAAGTGGACGATGAGGATGATGGGGAAGGATGCTATATAAAGAAGAATGGCTCCTGATAAAAGGGGGGAAGAAAAAGAGGAGAGAAAAGAAAAAAGAAATGTTTTATTGTAGCCCTAAGAATTGTAACCAGTATTCAATTTATCATAAGTCTCTTCGGACTTCAGCTTATTTGATCTTTATGTGTATTTTTATGCTGGTTTATACTTGGACGTCGTGATCAACCGTTGTGATCTCTATAGTCAACCTAGCTTTATCATCCACACTCTACAAATTTATTGTTTTGGGATTGGGCCACAAATCCTAACCCTACAGATACGTTTAGAGAATTTGTTAATAGACTATTTTAAGAAAAATTTTATACTACTTTCATGAGAAATATGTAAAGCTATAAAAAAAATCAAAATTTTTTTTTCCTAAAAAAGTTTTTAAAAATAAAAAAGTTTCTAAAAATATTTTCAGAACCAATACTTTTAGAATATCTATTAACTTTTCCTTTAAAAAATGGGTAAAAAAACTTATATTAAAAAAAAGAATAACTAAAAAGAGGTTAAAGGAGGAGCGTAAAAAAGAAGAAGAAAAACCTAGGATAAATAATAAGGTAATGGCTTTGTATTTATTTTTATTTTTTTTAGAAGAGAAAAAATGGGATTCGCATGTGACAATCATTGTCCAATAATTTTGTATTTAGGGTTGTAATGTGCTTTAGATAATTTATTACGGTATATGTTGGAAGGACTAAAGAACATGGGAAACATGAAACTCATGGCAGATGCTTACTCATTCTCTGTGCGACTAATCCCTACGCGGACATGCAGACACATGGATGTGGTTAGTGATTTTGGAAAGTGAACATATACTGAGAGAGAGAGAGAGAGAGAGAGAGAGAGAGAGTCATGATGCTCCTTAATGCATAAAATACATGTGTTAAACAACATAATATCTCTGCCCAGGAATAAACATATTCATCGATTCTAATTTTGACTTTTATCATGTCAGCGAGATATGGCGTTGATGCACTCCTTGAATTCATTCAAGCTATAGAAAAAGGAAACTATCAAAGTTCATTGAGAAATCCAATTAACTGTTTTGAGTTTTGACTACTAAATCAGCTTTCTACCCAATTTTATTCAAATGAACAATTAGTTCCAATTCTTTAATTAGTCAATTACATATTGCATCGATAATCGCAATTGACAGCAATTCCAAACACAAGATGTTTTTACGGAGAGAAAACCCGCAATTAAAAAAAAAATCTCTTTGGAACCTAGCCCAGCAAATGAATCCACTAAAGAAGATAGTTGCAATATAAACTAACAAATCCTTCTAGTCTCTATAGATGTATTCTTCACCCAAAAAAAAAGTCTATAGATGTAATTTTATCTAAGCTCTCCACTCCTATCAGCAATAAGCTTTACCAACCATTTCTCTTCCTAGTATGATCTCACAAGTTGAGACACCTATTGAGTTTTGTACAAGCTCCGAAAACTCATCAATGGAGGAATGTAAACACATTGAGAGAAAAGAATTGAACAATACAAAACTTGTATGAAATGAATTCAGTGTATTAAGCTTAACATGCTCTGTTCTTTATATAGTGAGAACAGAGGCAAGAAAGGAAAACAGAAAGAATAACTAACTGACTAACCAATCCCTGCGGTACACGTGTAATAAACTTGTAACTAATTCTCTTATCTATGGACTATAAACGGCAGTCGTTTTATGACTATTTATTCTATGCTACATCATGCAATTGTAGTTTACTCCTATATATACAAACTACAAGTAACAGATACAGAACTCATACAAACATTAACACTATACAATTTACAATTACAAAGTATCTCAATACTCCCCCTCAAGATGAACCATAGATGTTGATGAGATTCATCTTGGATAAAAGGAAGTAAAATTGTTTGTATCCGAGTGCCTTTGTGAAGCAATCAGCAATCTGGTGTCTAGTAGGAACATGAAAGGTTTTGATCACTCCATCTTGAAGCTTACTTCGAATGAAATGACAGTCAACCTCTATATGTTTTGTGCGTTCATGAAACACTAGATTTGCAGCAATATAAAGAGCTGCCTTGCTATCACAATACAATAAGGCAGGCTGAGTGTGATCTAAACCAAAGGCCTTAAGCAAGGCCAACAACCAAACAACTTCACTTGTGACAGTAGCCATTGCTCGATACTCTGATTCTGCAGATGATCTGGACACCACTTGTTGCTTCTTGCATTTCCAGGATATAAGAGAGTCACCAAGGAAGACATAGAAGCCGGAGACTGACCTTCTGGTATTTGGACAAGCTGCCCAGTCAGCATCACAGTAAGCCTTTAGTCTTAATTCAGAATTTGCTAATAAGAATAAGCCTTGGCCTGGTGTCTTCTTAAGGTACTTAAGTACCTTATAAGCTACTTGTAGGTGTGGAGTTTTAGGGGAACTCATAAATTGACTCAATTTATGCACTGAATAGCAGATATCAGGCCTAGTTAGAGTCAAGTAAAGCAGCTTTCCAATAATTGTTCTGTATAAGGATGGATCAGGAACATCTTCCCCCATTTAGCTCCTATACTTAGCTAATTGATCCATGGGCACAACAGCAGGTTTACTTGCTAGCATACCAGTATCAGAGAGTAACTCTAATATAAACTTTCTCTGACATAAGTTGATTCCTTTTCCAGTCCTTGCAACTTCAAGACCCAAGAAGTACTTCAAGGTACCAAGATCTTTGAGTTTAAACTTGTTATCTAGAAAGACTTTGAAGGTGTTGACTGCCTCCACATTATTGCTTGCTATTAGGATGTCATCCACATAAACTAGCAAAATGAGAATTGAACCCTTACTGACCTTAGTGAAGACAGAATAGTCTGACTTAGATTGGAGAAAACCATGATCAAGAAGAGTGGATGAGAGCTTGGCAAACCACTGCCTACTTGCCTGCTTTAAACCATAAAATGATTTAGTGAGCTTGCACACCTCCCCCTTGCTGCCAAATCCAAGAGGAGGAACCATATACACTTCCTCATGTAACTCTCCATGCAAAAAAGCATTATTTACATCTAATTGAGACAAGTGCCAGCCAGGGCCAAGAGTGTTCTAACTGTCACAAACTTTACAACATGAGAGAAAGTCTCATAGTAATCAATCCCCTCGGTTTGAGTAAAACCTTTAGCTACCAGCCTAGCCTTGTACCTCTCTATAGACCCATCAGCTTTAAGTTTGATTTTATAAACCCACTTGCACCCAATTGGCACTTTACCAGGAGGCAGCTTGGTCAAGACCCAAGTTCTATTAGCCTGAAAAGCATCAATCTCAGCCTTCATGGCAGCTTGCCACAGTGGATCAAGGAAGGCTTCAGTATAAGAAGTGGGTTCTTTGGTAATAGACAATGCAACAAAAAAAGCTTTGTGGGCAGTAGACAACTTAGAATAAGAAAGAGTAGAGGAAAGTGGGTAGAGAATACCTGGATTGGCAGTGGAATCATGAGAAGGTATGAGTGGAGCTGAGACCAAATTGCAGTGATGATTAAGAGTGTTGGTGGAAGCCAAGTGATAGTGATAATCATGGAGATATGAGGGAGGTTTATGAGACCTAATTGATCTTCTAACAACAGGTAAATCAAATAAGGAAACAGGAAAACCAAAAATGGCAAGTGGAGCAGAAAGAGCAGGTGGAGAAGGAGTTAAATCAGGATGAACAAGGTCTGGGAATTCATCAGGAGGTACAATAGTGTCAATATGATTGAAAGGAAGAGAAAATTCAGCAGAAATAGAAGAAATGGGTTCTGGAATTGAAGGTTGAGATGGAAATATGTTGTGAGAAGTGGAAGAAAGGAGATGCACAGGTTTAGGCAACCAATGTTTAAAAGGAAAGATAGATTCTTTGAAGATAACATCTCTAGAGATAAAAACAGTTTTGGTGGACAAATCATACAACTTATAACCCTTGGTACTAAAAGGATATCCAAGAAGTATGCATGCCTTTGCCCTAGGATCAAACTTGGACCTATTCCTAGTTAAGGTAGAGGCATAACAAAGACAGCCAAAGGATCTAAGGTGTTGATATGATGGAGAATGACCTAAAAGTTTCTGATAAGGAGTAAGATTACCTAGAAGAGGACTAGGAATTCTATTGATGAGGTATGTGGCTGTAAGGACACGATCCCCCTAGAATTTCAAAGGTAAGTTGGCATGAAATCTTAAGGCCCTAGCAACATTCAACAAATGCTGATGTTTTCTTTCAACAATAGCATTTTGTTGTGGGGTTTCAACACAAGAAAGCTGATGTAAAATGCCATTAGATGCATAAAATGAAGAAATAGCAAACTCAGGACCATTGTCACTCCTACGCACCTTAATGGACACCTTAAATTGATTAAGGATCATTTGGAAAAAGGTTTGAATCAGAGAAGAAGCATCAGATTTAAGTTTCATTAAATAAACCCAAGTACATCTACTATGATCATCAACCAAAGTAAGAAAGTATCTTGAACCATTTAATGATGAAGTGGAATAAGGACCCCAAATATCAGCATGAACCAAATCAAAGCAAGATGAAGAAACACTTGTGGATTTAGGAAAAGGTAACTTGTGTTGTTTAGCTAGTGGGCAAACAAAACAGTCAAAAGAATTGTTATTATTGCAAGAAATCAAATCAGGTACAAGGTGTTTCAACAAAGCTAATCTTTGTGAAGATGGGTGACCCAATCTATAATGCCACAATCTAACAACATTGTTTGAAGTATCAACAACATGAGAAGACTCAAGATTACAAAGATTGACACTTTTATTACAAAGGAAAGAAGACAAATTGGATAGAACCTCTGAAACAGAAGTAGGTAATGTGGAAGAATCAGTGCACTGCAAAATGTATAGACCTCCATGTCTCTTACCTAGCCCAATCATCTTCCAATGCAGTAAGTCCTGAAGAAAACAAAATTGAGAAAGAAAAATACGACAGCAAGAAGGATTCTGGGTTAGCTTACTGATGGAGATAAGATTGAAAGTAAAGTTTGGAATACAAAAAACATGTTCTAAAGTTAAAGTTGCTGAGACTTTGACAGTGCCAATATGAGTAACTTTAACCATGTCACCATTAGGAAGTCTAACTGAAATCTGAACAGATGAAGTAATAGAAGTAAAAAAAATGGATAGAATGTACCATGTGGTCTGTTGCACCACTGTCAAGAATCCAGTCATATGGACTGATGTGAGAAGTGTTGACACTAGAAGAAAAAACTGAGTGTTCAAGGGAAGGGGAAAAACAAATACCTGATATGGTTTGGGCTTGGAGATCCAATGAAGGCTGAGTAATGATGGTAGCAACTTGGTGAGCATTGTCCAAGCATATCTCTGGTGGAGCTTGAGTGCCAAAATGACATTAGGAGTTCAACAACCCAATCAGCTGCTGATATTGAACCTTGGTGAGTGTGACAGGTTCACTATTATGGTCTTCAGCAGTGATTATATTGTTTGCAAAAGACTGACCAGGTTGGCTACCTTTGTTCTTGAACTTATACTCAGGGGGGTATCCATGCAGCTTATAACATTTATCAATTACATGTCCTATGGCTCCACTAACAAAGTTCTTGATGTTCCCAGATTTCGACCCAAAAGCTGCTAAAGCTGATGAAGCATCAACCAAAACTTTCTTCCCAGCACCCACCTTTCTCTGCTTCTCATCTTGAAGCAAAAGAGAGAACACTTTGCTAAGGGGAGGCAAAGGTTCCAAAAGAATAATTTGGCCTCTGACAGCTGCATATGTCTCATTCAGCCCCATCAGGAAAGACATAGTACAATCCTCAACTTGATGACCACATGTACATGTCCTATAATCTAAAAATTCATCCCAAAGTCCATTGAATTTTGTGTAGTAAGCATTAATAGTTAAGTCTTCCTGTGTCAAAGCACTAATTTCTTTCCTTAAGTCAAAAATCGTAGGTCCATTCCCTTGCCCAAATTTGTATTGTAAGTCAAGCCATACATCCCTAGCAGTTTTGAAGTAAACAATGCTTGATTGCAATTCCTTAGAAACTGAATTAAACAACCAGGCTAGTACAGTGTTGTTGCATTTACACCAAGCTGTGTAATGTGGGTGATCAGATTGAGGTTTAGGGATAGAACCATCAATGAAGCCTAGTTTTGTTTTGGCATCTAAAGAGATGAGAATGGCCCTACTCCAGGTGTTATAGTTCTCTTCAGTGAGAAATTGAACCACCAAAGAAACACCTGGATTATCTCCACTAGACAGAAAATAAGGACTAGATGTGCTTTCCCAAGGCTATGTAGTGGGAGCAGTAGCACTAGCTGTACTCTCAGTCATACTAAGTGTAGATTATCGAAGAAAAGAATGAAGATTCAAGGTTTCTAATCAAAGAAAATCAAGAATTGATTTTCTCAAGAATCTTTCAAGAAACAAGAAATGGATTCTATGGATGATATAAGGATCCTTTATATGCATTTCACAATCTTGTTGAAATTTCAACAGAAAACTGCATATTAGGAACAAAAAGACTCTAAATTCGAAGAAGAAAATTGAAACCCTAAAATTTAAGATTTCAATTTCAACTATGAACCAGAGAGTGAAGATCAAGATTTCAACAGATTAGGAAAATCAAGACCTAGATGATGATGATTTTAATGCAAGAATCAACAGAAAAATAATGAGACAAATTTCTAGTTGATCTGGAAGAAGCATTAAGAAATCAAGAAGAAAAACACAATCGAACTAGGAAGAATCAGAGAATACCAGAATGAAATGATCTCTAAACTAGTTCAAGCTCTGATACCATATTGAGTTTTGTACAAGCTCCAAAGACTCATCAATGGAGGAATGTAAACACATTGAGAGAAAAGAATTGAACAATACAAAACTTGTATGAAATGAATTCAGTGTATTAAGCTTAACATGCTCTATTCTTTATATAGTGAGAACAGAGGCAAGAAAGGAAAATAGAAAGAATAACTAACTGACTAACCAATCCCTGCTGTACACGTGTAATAAACTTGTAACTAACTCTCTTATCTGTGGACTATAAACGGTAGTCGTTTTATGACTATTTATTCTATGCTACACCATGCAATTGTAGTTTACTCCTATATATACAAACTACAAGTAACAGATACAGAATTCATACAAACATTAACACTATACAATTTACAATTACAAAGTATCTCAATAACACCAATTGCAAATCCAAGCTTAATGGATAATCCAAGACTACTTGAAGGTTTTGGGATAAATTCTGTGATTTCCAGCACTAATTACTCATTCTATAGCACACAACGGTAATTAAGAGTGTTGAGGCTACAATGGTTCTCTCTAAGAGAATGAGTAGTTCTCTCTCTACATTCTTACAATTTGAGTGTGATTTCATGGGTTTTATGAGATACAAAAAGGAATAATTGGATGGGAACAACAAAGGACAAAAGTAACAAATTTCTCTCAAGTGCAAACTCACTCTTGCCAGTGTTGGGCAAAAGACGAGTGAAATTTTTGCTCAAAATTTGTCTGACAAGGGAATTTCGCTTGAACAAATTCCTGATTCTAGAATTGCTGCTTTAGCTTTTGATCCTCTTGTCTCCCATGCAAATACAATTCAATTAAAATTTTATACAAAGAAATTTTGCAATTACAAGAAAAAAAAAATTGACACGAAATTAGCCAACACAAAAATTACTAACATTCTTTATAGACCAAAAGTTTAGTGGTTTTGGTGGGTTTGTTTTTTTGTTGTTGATAGAATTAATGCTTCAATCGCATTCCTTTATCTGTAAAGAACATCCATATCTGAAATTGAAATTTCACAAGATCTTGAAATCGTACCTGTGTCACAATTGCAATATCACCATTTGTCTTTTCTAGTAGTTCATTTACAAAGAGGATTTCATTAAGTTTAGATAGAGAAAGATTGAAACGCATTTGTTCACTTAAATATAATGAACCTTTAAATGGATATTATTGTCATTCGAGGACAATTAAACCTAGGGGCTAAACAATAGTACCAAGAGAATCCAGCTACTGTCCTTCTGTTGCTGTCAACAGGTTTACCCAAAATTTTGTTTCCTGCTATACTTGTCACATTTCCACTGTCTATAATCTAGTGAGCGAGTTCCTACAATCAATTATGAGTATGGAGATCCTCGGCCGATCTATTAGGATATTCCATTACATGTGTTCCCAAGCAAGGAGTTCCTTCCCAGACTGCACAATATGTTCAGCTACAATGGTGGTGGTATGTCCTAATTTCATGGAATATCCCCCTAGCCATTTCCTAAAATAATCCACAAGGAGGCCACCCACACCTACCAGCCCAGAATTACCTTTAAAGCTACCCTCGGTGTTCAGCTTGAACTATCCTAGTCTTAGGGAAACCCACACAACCAAGCATGGACATCGGCCGTGAGAAGGGTTTTTGCTTGGGTATACGAAGAAAACGAGTTCTTGCCCACACTGGTAGACGTAGTTTTCTAGAGCAACATGTTATACAGTGCAAAATACTTAGGGCATGTTTGATATACTAAATAGAATTAGATTATGTATAACTATTTTATTCATAAGCTTGGTTGTTACATATAGAAAGTTTGTAAATGACAAAGATTCAGTCCAGTGCTCTTGTGCACTGAACTCAAACTGTGTGCACTGAACCCAAACTGGTTCATTTGTAAAAGACAATGTATATGGACAATTTTTATTTTTTTGGAAATATATTAATTTTTAAATTTGCTACATGTATTAAGGAACAACATTATATAGAGCCATTTTATAGAGTAATACCTTTTCCTCACCACTAAAATTTTACTTTAAACTCACCACAAAATTACTTTTTTGCCTATTAGTAACAAGCTGCTATTTAGTATTTATTGTAAAAATATTGTGGATATAGTATTTCTTATTTAACAACACCGATATTTATTAAAAAAAAAAAAAAAAAAAAAAACAAGGTAGTTTGTTGTGTTTATATATTAAAAGGACAACTTAAGTACAATATCTTAAGTGTTGTTCTTTAGATTCCCCTCTTAAGTTTCAATTATGTGGCTATTTAACTAAAAAATACATTTTCATCATATAAAGAAGAATCCACATGACAGAATCTTAAGAAGAAAATCTAAGGAACAACACCTAAATATTGTACTTAAGTCTTGCCCATATTAAGATTCATAAATTAGTTTAATATTATTGATATTTATGTTTAAGAATTTTTAAAATCTTAAAAAAAGATATAAGGATATCAATTGGAAGAATATGAAAATTTTTCATTCTCAATTGTTCCGTTTTACTAAATGAAGAAGAAGAATAAGCTTTTCAAACAAGGTTTTTCTCCAAACTAGTTTAGAGAGAAACCTATTTAGAGATAAACCTTTCAAACTCTTCATATATTTTTTTAGTATATGTAAATTTTAAAAATTTAACATTTGAATTGTATGTTCTTTATATTCTTAAAATGCATGTCAAATTTTGTTCAAATTAGATATTATTTACTATTCAATTAATATACGTTTTTTTTTTTTTTTTTTTTGCATAATTTTTAACTTCAAAAACATGAAATTTAAACATGTCATTGTGACATAGCTATTGATTTCTGATTTTCTTGAAATTTTGCAAATATAGAGAGTATAATAAGAGGATATAATTCAACAGTTAGATTTTCAAAATTTACATCCAATAAAAATATATGAGAGAAGTTTGAAGGGTTTCTTTCCAAACTAGCTTGGATAGAAACATTTTCCCTTTTTTGGAACATGGTAAATTTTGTTTTTTGAATAGTTTATACTTGAATTGATAATAGGTTTGGATAAGAAAACACAATTTACTTGTATTTGAGTCTTAAGTTCTAACGTGTTCAAGAAGATCATTTAGTGTCCAACAAGTGGTATTATTGAAGACATAAGACTACTTAAAAAATTGCTTAAGAAAAGTTGAAACTATAGGTCCCAATACTTCCTCGATAGTTGTCAATCTATATATCAAGACTTAATGAAGCTCCACACCCCTTGATTTATCGAGTTACGAGATTTCTAATATAGCCTACAACGTTTTATTTTAAGTGGCTATTATTTGTGGGTTTATGTAACCTAATAGGATAGCTTATTAAAAGGCCCATTAAGCTCCTATTTAAATAAAGTGGTAGAGACAAACCATAAGGTTTCTCACAACTTCAATATTGAAACCCTAGTTTCCACCTATTGAACTTATGAATTCATAAAACAAAAGAAAGAGATATTGCTCATTTGGGTTCTATACCAATAGTTGAAGATCTTATTGATATTCTGTATGAAGCTACTACAAATCAACTACAACAATCAAAAGGGTTTTCGTGGAGTTAGTCATGTAGTGCGATTCATGCAAAATAGTTAGTCACATATTAGAATCCGTGCAAATAAGAAGTATTCTACAAGATTAAGTTCAATTAGGTGTTGAAGCTAATACTGTTGGTATTTTGGTATAGGCCAGTGGGTTAAGATTCTTGTACTTGTAATTACTTGATTCTTGATTAGTGAATCCTTCGGAAGTGGTGACTTGAAATTCATTCGATGAGGTTTTTGTTTGCGAATCAGCTACAACAATCAAATGGGTTTTTGTGGAGTTAGTCAAGTAGTGGGTTAGATTTGTGCAAATGAGTTAGTCACATACTAGGATTCATGTAAAAAGGTTAGTTACATACTAGGATCTGTACAAATGTGAAATCTTCTATAGGATCAAGTCAAATTGGGTGTTGGAGCTAATACTGTTGATATTCTTGGATAGGCCAATGGGTTAAGATTCTTTGTACTTGTAACTACTTGATTTTTGATTAGTGGATTTTTCGAAAATAATGACTTGAAATTCATCCGGTGAGGTTTTTATTTGCGAAGATTTTTTTTAGTGTGATTAAATTGCCATGTCAAATTTATTTTTCACTACACTCTATTTAGTTTGGAGATTTGATTGTGCCTTCACTTGATTTGGATGTAATTTGACTAATTAATCAACTTTTGTAATTGAATTAATAAACTTGGGTCAATCTATAACCCAACACTAAGGGATGGTCATATGTATACCCTCGTTTATAGGTAGATGACTTCGGTCACTAATGTCAATGTGGAATTCTCTAGGCTTGTTTAATGTAGGTCACCTTAATTAGATCAAGGGCATGATTGATCTACAATTTAGCTTAACCATGCTCGGTCGCTCTGATAGAGGATCTAAGTCTGGGGCTTCGAGTGGTCAAGTGACCTTGAGTTTGGCAAGATACTTGATGGTCAATTGAGGGTTGCAATTCTAGGCCTGGCGTGCTTGGCCAGGCCCCAACATAGCTAGGCTTACTCAGGTTAAACTCGCTTAACTAGCTCTTGGACCTATCCTTCTCGCGATTGAACGATTTCTCTTCTCGACTCTATACCACAAGTTTAGACAAAAGGGTTGATCTAATCGAACTTTTTGAGAGAAAATTTTCATTATTGGGCAACAATTGGCATCGGGATCATTAGCGGATATTCTAGAAAAGATGTTTTCAATAATGACACAAACTCAAAACGATTATCAGATAATAATGTCAACAAACTTGGGAGGGAGAGGACAAATAGAAACTGCTGGTGGATGGGGAAAAGGACAAAATGAAATTTAAGAAGAAAAATGGAAAAAAATGGCTGTTCCCTATCTGAAAGGTTGGTGGCCAAATGCATTGGGCAAGGGGTGTTGCTACTTTATTGGATAGGTCGATTATAAGTTTTATAACTATCAGTGCTAATAAAGGTGAACCAGAAACTTATCTTCCCTTTTTGCTTCATAAACATATTGCCATTGCGGGCCATATCTTCTCTTTCAATTGATAATGACCTCTGATATTCCGCCACCTCAATCCATATAGGCATCTGAAGAATGCATTGCATTGCAGTACTTGAGGACCTCGTTTCATTCTTCGGTCAACTTGTCCAAGCATCATGGAGACATGTAAAATCAAACAACAATGCATGACAAGGAAATGTGACGGAAAATTTTTCGTCCATTACTTTCGATTTTTTTTTTCCCTTGTCTGTAGTGCATTCATGACATACGAGTACAAGTTCGTCAAAATTTTGATAAAGACTGCCTGAAAGCTTGAGATTAAGCGGTTTCCTTGTTGAACTCCATGTGTTTCAGTTTATTTTTTTTCCCAATAAATCAGCTAAATTTCATTCATCAAGTAAAAGGTTACAGCTTTAACTTGAGTGGTATGGGATGGGATCATGGGATAGGTTTTAAGACCAAAAGTTAAACTAATTCTCAAATAAGCTATTTAGTTCATACTTAATATATGCTCAAATTAACAAGCTTATGTAGGAAACTGCTAATATGATTGAGGGGCAAATAAATAAATAAATAAATAAAAGGAATGGACAGGAGTCACAGGATGATGTGAAGTGGGCACCACTTCATCTACTGATGATCTATTATAAAACATTGAGAACTTCTGGTGTTTACAAGCTGGAGCCAATATGGATGCAGAAAAAACCAAGTGAACTAATAGAGGTCTCATCTTTAGTGGGAAACCTTGAATTGCATTAATTTGCTATGATTGATTATGGAAAAGACCCAATACCACTGAAGTGTAATTTAGTGGAGAACACATAAAACATTAATTGACAAAGACAATACCACTCAAACAAGAAAGTAGAAGATGAAAGATAAGTAATGAGTGTGTAACACAGTTCTTTGGCCCATTAAGACCGAATCCCAACTTCACTAAGCAATCCTGCTCTGTTCAGGTTCTGAAAAAGAAAATGTAATAAAATATGCAAAAGCTTTACATCAACCCAACATTTAAAAAGTTCAACCAATAATTTGGTGGGAAATCAAGCTGATGTCACTAGGAAATTATCTACTACCAAATCATTCCCAAGTTACATTATGATTGCTATGCGTAATACACTGAAACCCCATTAAGGAGTAAGTCAGTGTAAGCACCAATAAATAAGATCATATAAAGTTAAGATCATTATAAATTAATCTCCAACAAAAGATATCACAATAGAATCAAAAGGTCAATGAGATGACGTATTGGCAAGGATATGAAATGCACAGTTTTGGATGAAATACGTAGTGCATCCATTACATACGGTATCAAAAAATTGGGCTTTCTTCTGGGATAATGGATTTTTCCTTTTTCTTCCTTCTAGCGTAATACTAATAGATTTGCCTGTATATATATGTAGTTTCGTGTTTCTTTTTGGACGCAACAATTATAAGATGATGACATGGTTAATACATGATTTTGACGTGATTGTCAACATGAACACCTGATAAATTAAGATAACAAGGGTATATTTCAGAACAAACATGATTAAGTTCTATAATGCCTGTCTGAAATAGAAGCTCCAATTCCCAAAAAAAAAAAAAAATTCATTACTTTGTTGGTAGAGTGCTGATAGGTTTATGCAACTGGCATATCCTTGCATGTGAAATTAGGAATGAGCACTTGTGCATCCAGAACCAGCATTTCCATTGAGGGATATATATGGAAGAATTCAGGCAAGCAGCTGTCAGGGTCAGCCAAACAAATGTATTCATTTAGCCCTACAACCCTGGTGTCATATATGGCGGAGAAAGATAACATTTTGAGGGGACTCTGAGACTTTCATATAACTTATACGAAATTCATTTTATGAAAAAACTTAAATCTATGGATTTTTTTTTTTTTTTTTTTTCCCCTCAACTTCCTTACTTTTTCTTCTTATGGGATTTTCACTCACACTTATGCATAGGTGGGGGGCAGGAGGAGTGAAGAGGGGGAAATTGCTCTCCTGCCCCACCAAAGATATAAATTTTATGCGTTAGAGTTTCAACTTTGCCCCACACCCTCCTAACTCCACCTAAATGCAATTTGATATTTTTAGTTCTTTCTTTTTTTGTGAATTTTTTAGTTATATTTAGTGATATACTTCTTTTATATTATAGTTATAATCAATACATATTATCTTTTGTATATGTCAAAATTCATTTGAAAAATTGAAAGATATCTTTTCCTATTTTATCAATTTCTTTTAAGATTCAAAATCTTTAAAAGAAAATGAAAGTAGAGTTAAAAGATAAAATGGGAAGAAGTTAGGGAGAAGAAAAAAAAAATATTATTGTTACCTTTCAAGTCACTTTAATTCCTTTTTTTTTTTTATATATATATATATATATGTGTCATATATAAAAGAAAAAGACTTCAAATTCTTTATGTAATAATTAATCTCATTTATTAAAATTGTTTATAAGTAATAAAATTTGGGGATATACTTGCTTCAAAAAAAAAAAAAATTTGGGGATATACTACCTAATAATATAAATTTACATTAATTTGTATTGAGCGGCAATTTTTTCCACATGCCACGTGCCAACCTTATTAGACTTCACTTGCCTAATCAGCAAAAAATACATTAATGGGTCGCTACAAATTATTTCCTACACCATAATGATTTCGGACCTACTTCACTAAAAATTGGGCCAAAATCCCTTCACTTCACTTTATAAATAGCTAAGTCCAAAATTGGGCCTACAAGCCCATTCTCTCTACTTCACTTCACAAATGGGTAATAAAATTCCGAAACTTTTCTTAACTAAACTAGACTAATAATCCAGCCCAAGGCAAATAAGCAAGGGTTGAAAAGCCTAAAGAGACTACACCACATGTGCAACCCAAAGAGAAGGCCACAAGGACTGGGCCCATCTTCATGAGCTTCAGCCCATGTGTCAAAGCCTAGGAGAACAGCCCATTACTGAAGCCCACATGAGTAACTAATTATAGCTAGCTAGGCTGGTTCCACCTTAGTTCAAGCTAAACCAGACAACAGCTAGGCCAGTCAGCAATAAAAACTTGACACTTGAAGAGCTGTGTGAATCCCTTCTCCCACTATCTTCCGCTACTTTCATGGATAAGACCAATGAGGTGTGCTGGCTTGTTAACCATGAAAAAAAGCAACGCTCTTTTTTCTTCAAATCTCCAAGCTTCTGTGTTTCTTTACTCGCTCAAATTCTTCACGAAAATAGCAATAATAGATTCATGAACTAATCATTTGAATCACAAAAAGGGGAACTTAAAGAAACGTGGTTTGGAGGGCATGAAGAATTGTCCAGTAAAGGTCATTAGCTCTAGGTCAAATGAGAAGCATAAGGCTTGTGATGTATTCTCCCACAACCTCTAGCAATCCATGTCCACAAGTAACACATCAAGCATAGAAACCTCACCCATGACGTAGTGTTGGTGCAAATACAATAATAATGGAAATAACACAAAGAGAAATGGAATAAACTTCTGAGTATTATTAATGTAAAAAAAGAAATTACATAATATTATTTAGACTGAGGTGTGGGACTCTCTCTTTTTAAAGAGATTTAAGCCCTTGGTTGGCTAACTTTGTAACCGATGTAGATCTTCTCTGACTTGTCTCACAATACTGCACAAAGTGTTCAAGCCCAAAACTCCACCAGAAAAAACAACCTCCACTCTTCACATTTCCTTTGCGCACGTATCTAGCCCAATATCTGAGACAATTCAAATTAGCCCATTAATTACTACAATTAAAAAGAATTAAATAGTTTCTCTCCTTTTTAATATGGGATTAAACATTTTCACTAATTTCTCATCTTTCATATTCACTTTCACATCTTTACATTTATGTTGTAATATTTATTCATTTTAATTATTTAATATTAAAATGTTCCAACACATAGCTTAAGATGATAAGACCTTCCTATTCTCAAAACCCAAAGTCTAACCAAGACTTAAAAGCTAAACATTGCATGTTGTCCAGCAGCCTATATATACACCTTCACTAAAAAGGAAAGAAAACCAAATAACTTAAGGGAATTGAACTTACAATCTTTAGCTAAGACTAGGAAAAGGAGTTATAACCCTTTGCTGATTGGTCCAAATCTTTTCTGTCTCTACCAACCACCACCAAGATCACATTGTAAAATGGTGGCATTAGGGCAAGGGAAACACAATAACAACAAACGAAGATCCACACCAAAAAAAAAAAAAACCTTAGGCTATGTTTGGTTATAGAAATTGATTTCCATAAAATATTTTCCACCATTATGGGTTTTTGGGGCGACAAAAAATGTTGGTCAACCGAAAATTGTTTTCCAGTTAATCGTAAAAAAATACACTTATGGCGAAAATTGATTTATGCTTTCATTTTCCATAACTATTTTCTACCCCGCCCAAATCTTATTGACCAAACCTTCAACCCCCCCGCGCCTTCAACCCCCGCGCCCCCCACCCCCCCACTATCTGCAACCCAACCACCATCCCCCACTAATGTCCCTAGTCCCCGATGAGAAAATAGTAGAAAATATATTTCCATGTTACATTTTTAAGAATGCAACCAAACACTTGAAAATATTTTTTGCAATATTTTCAAGAACACAACCAGATACTTGAAAATAATTTCTTTTCCAAAAAAATATTTTCAATTGAGTGTTTAAAAGTTAGTATTGGGCATAGCAAACCACATTTCCAAATTTTTACTTATGTCCTTTATATTTGATTCAATTCGTTTTGGCCAATGTTTCAAAATTTTCATTTTAATACTTTATGTTTGATTCCATTTTATATTATCCTTTTATGTTTTAAAATTTTCATTTTTGTGAAGGAGTAAAAAATTGTCAAAATGAAAATTTTGAGACATTTAGATCATTACTATCAGTTCTTTTATAAAAAATGTCATTTTGACATATTAAAAGCATACTTTATTATTTTACCACATCATTTTACAATATCTCATTCATCACATGTTTTATTCTTCAATTCTATACATTAAAATAATATTTACAACACATTAAAATAATATATTAACTCCTCCCTATTATCATCAACAACAATAACGGCACAATCACCACTGCCGCAACAACAGCCACCACCACCGCCGCAACAACACCGATAGCCACCATCGGCACAAACCCACATCCACCAACACCACCATATATTAAAAAAAAAAAAAAAATCCACAACAACCAAAAAAATAACCACCACAACCACCCAATAATCACCACCACAACCACCAAATTGCCGCCACAACCATAGTACCACTGCCACAACTAACCCACAATCCACCACCACTGTCAACCATAACCAAAACCCAAAATCAATCAACCAACCCACTACCACCGCCCACCATAACCAAAACCCAAAATCAACACAACCACCAAAATCAACCCACAATTGCTGCCACCCTCCAACATCAGCCCATCACAACCCATGAAAATCAACCCACAACTACTATCTGCCGAATCCACCATCAAATCAAAAAAAAAAAAAAAGAAGAGAAACCACTGCCATAGAGATCAGCTTGGCTTGATGCTTCGGCTTGGCTTTCATCAGAGAGGGAGGTAGTGACGCGGAGTAGAGGGAGAGAGAGCAAAGAAATGGTTGAACAAGGAAATAAGAGAGAGGGCAGAAATTAGTTGGACAAGGAAATGAGGAGACAGAGGGAAGAAGAAAAGAAAGTGGACCCATCATGAGTAAAAAAATAATATAAGTTATAAGATTTGTGAACAGTGCGCTCTCAAATTTGAGATTACACTCTAGCATGTTGCAAAAAAATTTAAGATATGAAATACCTCATGAGGCTCATATTTTGGGGTTTGGTGTGCCAAATGCCAAAAATTTGGCATATGGCATACCTGCTACGAATGCTCTTAGAGTCAAAACTAGATCAAATATGAATTGTCAAAATGAAAATTTTGAAATGTAAATAGCTAAAATAAGAACAACATCAAGTTTTAAAGTCAAAAGTGTATTTTTGTCTTTTTTTTAACCTCACTTTTTTTAGTGTAAAACTTCTTTAAAAAAATTTGAAGAAAAAAAATAAGTTGTACCAAACAAAGTCTTAGATTTTTTTTTTTTTTTTTTTTTTACACAATTAAGAATTGTAATTCTACATGTTTGAAAATAATTATAATATTTTTATTGGTATCTTCCCACTATACTATTTTATTATCTTTTAAATCATTTTCATGAATTTCTTGTTGATTTGTGAGATTTTAATTTTCCTTAATTAATAATAACTTTATTTATAGATCCCATTTGAGAGTTAATTAATTTTTATATTTTATATTTTTTCTTAGTGTTTCATATCCAAATTTATTTTTTAATCATTATAATCAAAAAATATTTTGAAATAAAAGAAGTACTATCTACAATATAAAATTATAATATGACAAGAATAAAACAAATTTTAAATTTAGTTTATCAAAGTTGTAATTTCAATTAATAATAAAATCGTCAACCTTTTCAAAAGAAAACTTTAACATATAACTCAATAAATTAATACTACCAAACCAAAATTTATTTTATATTAAAAAAAAGTTCATGATTCATCATAAAATTTAATAAAAAAGATGAAAAATTATATTATGTTTTAAAGTAACAGTTTTAGTTTACCTTGAATAAGCCAAGGCATGGTAAAGGAGAAGAATTTCGTAGGTCGAATGATTCTAATGATAATATTATAATAATTCTATAATTCAAGGAAATTATTAAACTTTTTTCCGTGAGAAGAATTTGGGTTCAAATCTCCACTACTATTAATTATTGTAAGAAAAATAAAAACAATTATATTGTAGATGGCTGATATTAGCTTTTTTCAAATGTAGAGTAATAAGATTTATAGTCAATGAAATCAAGATTAAACAGTCCTTAAATATTTTAAAAAAATTATTTAAACCTTGCCCCTATGTTGTCACCACAATATATATATTTACAAACATCTTTCTCATGCCATATATACCTTGTATACTGCAAAAGAGGACAAATCGTCCTCCCCACGCCAGTTCTAAATTCATAATTACACAGAAGAAAATAATAAAGAAGATTCCCCATTATATAGGATCAGGATAAACCCTAGACTAGAGTAGAACCAGATTCGCATTTTTCCTTTTTGGTGCTTTGACCTATCTAATCTTTATTCTTCTTTCAATTGATACTAATGACCTTCGGATCGGATTACATCATTACAGTACTTCTGGATGGCCTCTGCAGCATGCATGGGAGTACTTGAGAGCAAAATTCATTCTTTAGTCAATTTGTCCAAGCATTGTGGAGACACATTGAATCCAACCAATATCTATGTCAAGCCAATCTGACACTTCAGAACTTTGCATTACTTTCCTTTAAAAAGCCTTAATGATCTTTCCAAATATCTGACCTGTGAAAGTTTGAAAACAGTGGCATTTGTTTTTTCCCGTAGGGAAAGCTTTTTGGATTTATCATATTCTTGCTAACAAATAGCCATGAATGATTAATCTCACCTGTATATATGCATCATGACGTGAAGTAGGTCCTTTCAATATTTTCATGATAGTTAGCGAGATAGGTCATAATTGGTACCATCAGCAAATAAGAAACTCACATTCATAAGCTGAAGCCAATAAGGGTTGTAAGAAGAGAAAAATTAAATGGGAAAAGAAATTTATAGATAGCTCACCCTTTGAGTGGATAACATTGAAATGCATCCATGTGTTGGTACTAAGGAATAGCCAAGTACACTCAACTTATATTAGTGGAAAATTCTTTAATTTATAAAATGTTGATAGAGACACTAACACCAAACCAAACAAATTGTTGGACTCGCTTAAATCAAAATTAAAAATGATAATCCTTGTGGCTACTAAGCAAATTATTGGATAGCTTTAACTTTCAGTACATGGTTAATCATTGTATTGATTTGTTCTATTAGTGGAAGTTATTGAGTTGCTTAGCAGATGAAATTGATGTTTGAGTTTCAAACATGTAATTATTTGCATCTCCTCGTTCTATCTATCTCTTACTTATTTCCCATTTTTAATCATTTACTATGCAAATAGTTAATTTTGAACGAATGGAGATGTGCTTATAAGTGGCCAAGCCGCATTTCTTTCTTTCTACTCTTTGTTCTCTTATTCTCTTGTTACCATTTGTTAGAGTTATATTTTGGAGTGTCGGCAAATTGAAGTCAAAAGACTCAAAATGTATTTTGATGTATTTGAGTTGTCCAATTTTCTAATCTCTAAGATGAAGTGAAGATCTATTTGAAGACACGAGTGAATAACTTAAGAATCTACTCAAAAAAAGAGGAAAATTTGCCAACTCAACTACAACCTGATCGATCAATGTTTAATCAAACTCGACATCAGCCACAATACCACTCCAACTATTGAGATACGATTATTCAATTTTCTCTTTTGTGGCCTAAATTGATTTGTAAGCCTTGGAATTTGAGCACTAGAATTCCATTGTGATTTATAAACATATTTTTAGAGCTATTATTAAGACGATGACACAGACTGAAATAAAATCATATTTTTGCACATAAAAGAACAAATTTTAAATGAAGAAATAAATTTGTCCCCTACTTTATCTTTTCCAAGTGTATAATGGTTTCTGCAATATGTTATGATAAGTAGAGGGATGCACTTAGAAACAAATCCCATGGGGAGAGGGCAGAATGCCATAGGCTATTAGGTTTTTTTTTTTTTTTGAGAAATAAATAGGCTATTAGGTCATATTGACTTTAAACGCATAATCTAATCTCATCTAATAAGTTATATCTAAGCAAACCATGGTGTGAAAACCTTTCAGCATCGATTGTTTATTTTGGAACGCGTTGTCCTTATAAGATTGGGCTTATTGTCATAAGAAAACAAGTAGCTGCCTCTAATCAATGCCATGATCATGTTGTATCACGCGAAAAACCCATTATAGTGTAATCAGCAAAACAACGAAAAATATAAAGATATATAGGTAAGTTGACTTGGTGTCCATTCGAAAAATTATTCTGGGATGATTCACATACACTGTTTCGCAAGAACTGAACAGTAGAACCATTACGAATCTGGGCCGACGGTGTAACTTTATGAATCATAGACGCAAGCTTTCTACAATAATCAATAACATTAACAGGTTTTCTTTAATGGACAAGCTTGGATGATTTTATAAAAATTAAAAAAAAAATGCTTGGATGATATTAAAGCTGAATAAGTGGCATACCTTTAATTATAGATCCTTTTCCTTTTTTCTGTTCGATGCGTAATACTGTAATAATGCATTGACATAAACAATACGCAATCATGACATATTGACATGGTCTCGTCTCGCCAATTAGAACCCTCGCGTTTTGGTATTTGCAGGGCATGCTATAGCCTAGAAAAGTGAGTGTAAAACACCATCCTAAACCATCTCAAGATAATGCCCTCACACGCATCTTCTGTTCCTTACTTTTTTAACGTTGATGTTAATATTTAAAACAATTCTTCAAGGGATAAATAGGTTATCACAACATATTTGTCAATTTTTGATTGAATAGCATTACTTACACATAAAATCATCACCGATAATTGGTGAAAAATAATTCAATTGCCACTTTATACACATATGGTAAAGTGTGTGTTAAATTGTGTCCCTCACTACAAGAAATTTGATCTTTAGCGATGGCATATAGTCGTCACTAATGCTTTAAATATCGTTGCTAATTATATTGGCGACAAAAAATGTCGTCGCTAACTTTCGTTAAACAAAAGTGGTAACAAAAAAGCTTTTTAGTGACGATGTTAAAGTCGTCACAAATACAATACTATTAATAACGACAAAGTCATCGCTAATAGTGACAATTGTCGTCATAAAAAACTCGAGAACCCAAGATGAAATGTTGTCGCTACTAGCTCATTAGTAGTGACGAACTTTTTTGTTGTCACTAGTAGATTATTATTAACGACGACATTTTTGTTATCGCTAATATGTCATTACTAGCAACAACGCTTGCTGTCGTCACTCATAATGATATATAAGTGACCACAAACATGTCATCACTAAAAATTGCACATTAGCAATGATATTTTTTGTCGTCACTAATGATATGTTAAAATATTAGCCATGACATTGTCATCGCTAACAATATTTTACACTTTAAAAAAAAAAAAAAAATTTACATTCTGAATTTTACATGGGTACCTGTTGGGAAATAACAAAGCACAATCCTGTGCACATAATAAGAAATAATAAACTACAATTCCACACATCATAGATACTCATAGAAGCATAACAACTGCTCAATCAATAACTACTAATAAGGAAAAACAATACCCAAGTTCAATATCATATACATAATTTAAATTCAAATCTACTGTCTCAAATACGAATCAAATAATAACACATTTTTCAAGAAGATATACAACCAAGCTTGCAATGAAATGTATCTCCCCTCAACATCATCGGTAGCCCAAGGCATCCGACATTTTAACCTGAAATAAAAAATATATATACTAATGTAAAAGTCAACTAAAGTAGATGACAAAAATGCGTTCAAAATAGTTTTAACATCCAAGTAAAACTTTAACATTTTTATTTTTCAAAAATACCATAGAAAAGAAGATATGAAAGCTTTATGTATTTAAAAAAAATAAACCTATCTCAAAACTCAACTTAATCTTTACCCCCAAGATCTCCAATAGATTCATCATTGCTAGACAAATCTTCTTGCTGATTTGAGCTTGAAAATCATTATCACTATATATTTCTTCTTCATGGTTGGAGTCTGTATCTCATTCCTCATTAGACAAGTCATCACTGATGACCATACTTTCATCAAGTTGTACATATACATCATCAACAGCTATTAAGGCCCTAAATCTATTGCTGGCACATCATCTCTATGTAACAAAGTTGAGTTTTCATCATTTTCTTGTGGAAAAAAAATGACAACAACTAGTATATGTTGACAAAGAAAAATATTGTAAAGAAATTAAAGTAAAAGAATTTAAAGCAAATAAAAAATCATTAATACATACAAAATATCATATATCTAAAAGAACATTTCATGAATTTAAAGAAAAATAATTTAAATGGAGACACAAATAGATTGATAATTAATCAAAAAATAAATAGAAAAAATAAGCCTAATTATTTCTTCTACTTCCCAAACCAAAAAGACAGCAGTCTAGCATCATAGGAGAATCTTTCTTTTGGAGAATAATAGAAAGGCAATAGACATGTTGTGAGAGAGAGAGAGAGAGAGAGAGAGAGAGAGAGAGAGAGAGAGAGAGAGAGAGAGAGAGAGAGAGAGAGAGAGAGAGAGAGAGAGAGAGAGAGAGAGAGAGAGAGAGAGAGATTAGTGTTTTTTCCCTACAATATACAATAGACAATTCAAAAATACAATTTAAGTTATTTATTGTTCATAGTATGCTACAAAAAAAGTGTAATCAATTATTACATGAGTTAGATATGTTTGAAAAGTAAGAAATAATATAAAATTAGATTCTATACCATATTTTATCTATAAATGGAGAAATTGACAAGAAGCTCAAAGTAATTCTCCGTTAGTTCTACACACTCATACTAAAAAAGATTGAAATTTTGTGAGAGACGAATGACATAGGAAGTGGTTACATTTAGATCTCAATAGTCAAAGAATAAAACTAATCCACTTTTTTCGAGTGATTGTGTTTTTTATTTGTTCCCCCCAAGATATAAGAAATTAAACTACTTCTCTCATCTCCTTGTTACATTTTGGCCTCAAAGGAAATTATTGAAATACACTAATGGAAGTGGTTTGCAGTTTTAACGAAGATATACGGATATAGTTAAATACATGCCTTTTTAGCCTATGAATTCACTTTGTTTGTCACTTCAACAGCCTATTAAACTACATCAAATTTAAACATTTTCTTATAGCATATTGAGTAGATTAGTATTAAAGAAAGAGCAATGTTAGAAGCACAACTTATTGTCCAATTTTTGCCACAACTCGCACGAGTTGTGAGTTGTAGTAGTGTGGGCTCACAAGTTTTTTCTTACCACTTACAACTTGTCATTTAATAAATTGTGGCAAAAGTTTTGCAATAAATTGTGGTGCTAGCATTTTTCTTTAAAGAACTAGTTGATAAATATTGTGAATTCACTATGGTTATCACTTGAACAACCTACACGCCACCATCAAATTTAAACATTATACTATTAGCATATTTAGTACATCAATATTAAAGAACTAGTTGGTGAATACTGTGAACATGATAATTAAATAAAACATGTAGCATTACAAACTAATAGACTCTTACACTTAGAAATTGAATAAATCCATTATGTAATGTGCAGTACACAAATAGTTTTTTTTTTTTTTTTTTTTTTTGAAAGCAAACAATTGTTTTGAACAAACAATTATTTGTTTCAATATGGTATTTGGTGCACATAAAAAAAGCATATATGTTCAAGTAAACTATATCCTTTAAGCATTTCTTAAGAATTGAGAATCTATTTCAATATGTCCTAATTATGAAAATAATATTAAAAAAATCAAACATAAAAAATCTATTCAATTCCATTAGATGTTTAACCTTACTTAAAAGAATCAATGAAAACATATTAGACTGCAACTGTGTTTTAACTTTTAAGGGGTTTTGAATCTTAGCATAAAGAAATGCAGCACCTGTAACTCCGGTTTATCATATTACATATTTATTAATTTATCATATTATATATTTATTAATTTAATGACAAAAACAGAGAAGAAAAGTCTTACCTAGGGCCCACTTGTAGGACTTGGAGCAGACCTTAATATCAAATCTATAAAAAATTGAAAAAAAAAAAAACCAACTTGATGAACTGATAAACACGAAGAAGAAGCAAAGAAAGAAAAAATACAAACCAACTTAATAAACATAAAAAAGTAAAGAAGAAGGAGAAATTTACATATTTATTAATTTATCATATTATATATATATATATATATATTAATTTAATGACAAAAATAAAGAGGAAAAGTCATACCTAAGGGCTAGGGCCTACTAATAGGACTTCCAGCAATCCTTCATATCAAATGGGTGAAAATTTGGAAGGCAAAACTTGATAAACGTGAAGAAGAATTAATGAGGAAAGAAAAGCTGAAAAGCAAATCAATGGTCCGTTTGGATTGAATTTATTGTTGCTGAAACTGAAAATTAAAAACTGAAAATTGAAAATACTGTAGCAAAATAATTTTTAAATATGTAAATAGTACTGTGGGACCTATTTTTAATATTTTTTATTACGTGAACAGTATGTAAACAGTAATAAACAGTGCGTGAACAGTAATTTTTTCTCCTGAACAGTGATTTTACTGTTCACGCGCAAAAAAAGAAAAAGAAAAAAAGAAAAAAATCTGAAAACGCAGCTATGAAAACGCCGGATTCAGCTGAATCCAAACGCTCTCCAAAAGGATAAGACTGGCTGAGAAAACAACCAACCGAGTGACTGAGAAAAATATGGGGATGATGCACTTCAGGTCCGTTACATTAGGTAGTGATCTTTTTCTTTTTCTTTTTCTTTTTCCTTTTTTTTTTTTAACTACAACTCATGAGTTATTTTGACAGAAATTATATAATAATGCTAGTAATACAAACTATTTTATAAAAAATTTACAAACTATTAATGTGGTAAGTGATTATTGATAAATAAACAAGTGATATTAATGGTAGGTCTAGATGAAAAATAATAAAAAATTAACTACATTAATATTCTGTAAAAATATTATAAAATAGTTTGTAATGGTAGTATTTAGTAGAATAAAAATATTATAAAATAGTTTGTTGTGACTTTTAATGGTAAAAAGCTAAAAGAAAATGAGGTTTGCTTTTTGTTTGTAACTTGTGGCAATATGCCTTTTGACACACCCACGTGAAAAGTTATAAAATTTTGAGATTTTAATTTCAATTTTTATTTATTTTTCTAATCCATTGAAGTTTCAAATGGCATTTCAACTTTTAATAAGGGAAAAAAGTTTTTGTATTGTCAAACTTTTTTTTTTCTTTTGGCTTAACACTACCAAACTTTATTGAATGTGATATTATTATTAATATTATTATTAAATAAGTAGGAACATCAATTCCCTAATATTATTAATATTACCTAGTTGAAATTTTAACTAGAGATTAACATTTTAAATGAGATAAAGATTGATAAATTTAAACTTTTTAATAAATTATATGAATTTTGGTTATATATATATATATATATAATTTTTTTTTTTTTTTTAATAAGTAATAAAAATATATTAAAAAGAAGAAGGCTGTCACCTAAGTATACAGGAATTATACATCAAGGATAAATCAACCGTGCAATGCTTTCTGTCACTGCCTTCTTCATATTTATGTTTTTGTGGTGGATTTACACTATTCATGCCGTGGGCCCCCTTTCCTTTCTTTGAGTGTTGAAGCTTCTTTCTTTCTGTTATCAATTTTCAGGTCTGGTGTGATTTTCCTTTGGTTGCTAACGTGTATGGCAAGAAGTTTTTCTATTAACATAACCTGAATTAGGTTTTTCCTAGTTAATTCCGGTGTTCACACAAAACATTTGTATAGGTTTTAATAAGATATGGAAAATTTCCGAATGCCACCCTGATGTTGGACTTTGGCTTTTCTCTTCCATACAACATACATGACCAGGTTAGTCCTATATTTTGAATGTACTTTGTTATGATGGGATGATTTCCATCTAATGCAGATTCATGCTTTCTAAAGGGTGTAGCTGTCTTTTGTTATCATGATCTCTAACTAATGAGTTTGACTACTCTCAGGTTCAAGTCCATTTTAACCTACCTCATCATGATCTTCTACGTGAAATGAAGATTGATCTTTTGCAAAGACATTGTACCCCACCCATTAAAGATGTCAATGGTTTCAACTCTTCTTTGGAATCTTTCACAATCAAGTTGGTACTGATACTTGTTTCTTAAGCATCAAATACCTTATGATGTTGAATGATAGTGTAACTTTGTGAGCATTAGTGGATTTATTAGAATGAAAGGTAAAATGATTTGCGGAAAGCTTGAGTAATGAACAAGAACAATTTTTTTTAAAAAAATTTAATTTAAAGAGAGTCTGAATTGATGAAGAATTGGTGCCATCCCAAATGATTACCTTTTAAACTAATAATAGCTAGAAAACTTGTAACCTATTAGAAACAGTGCCAATATCTGTAAGTACTGATTTCCTGATATTGTGAACATCTTGTATTTCTGCCTTTTTATGTGGGCTGGCATAGTAATTGGCTTGAACAATTGCTCCTGTGGGCACTTTGTGAGGGTCACTCAAACAATTGTTACTGTACTTGCATATTCAAAGCTTTCTGTTTGCTGCAATATACATCTTAAGGTCAATATGCTTTGTTACCATGACCTGGAGTAAGTTACTTGGTTTTGACTCTGTTGTTGTGTGGGTTGTGAATGTTAATATGTATTCTTGCTTTTCCTGCATCCGCCGTCATCAATGTTTGGTTCTACTTACCCCAAAAAGACTCATCCATCAATGTCTGCATCTGTTTCACATTCTGATGATTTTTTCCTGTTAAGTAACTACTTATGATAACTTCATAATCATTTAGGGAAGTGAGGTCTGCTAAAGGGAAGGGTCTCCCACAGTCACTTCGTGCATTTGCTCGTGTTCTATCTTGCACCACTCCTGAAGGTCTGCTTTAAATCACTTGTTCTTTTATGTAGTTACTTTATTTACGGGAGTACTACCTTAACTATGCTGACTTCTGCAATTGTTGTCTTGATTGTGACTAAATATTCAGAACTCAGTGATTTGGCCAAGGAAGCTGCCCAAAATGATGGCAGGCTGGCTAGACGCCCTTTAAGCAACAGAAGCAAGGAAATTTGTGCACATGAGAAGCTGTTATTACTAATCACTCAATTAATTGAGGAATATAATGCAACTATTAAGGTAAAGACCAGATAAATTTTACCTTATTCAGTTGGATCATAATAAAGTTCCACTCATCGTTAGCCATTAAAATTTATAAATCAAGTGAAGCATCAAGTTTTATTTTGTAATTGCACAGAAGTATATGATGGTTTTCTTAGATGAATTAGCTTATGCAAAGATGGACACTGAGTCTTCATCGTATCTTTTATTATATTGTGTTATTCATGGCACTGTGGGTCATTTTTGTTATTCTCAAAATTTTAAGTTCCAGATAAGTTACTCAAACTTATGGCACTCTGCCACTAGCTGTGGGTCAGCATATACATAGCTGATTCTAACAAAACCAGTGAGCAAATACTGAAAGAGGAAAATCATAGAGAGCAGTAGGTTGTAGACGAAAATGGAGATTATACTGCCCCCATCTTTGGTTTTACAGTGAGTCTACATTTGAACCTGACGGTAGTAGTGTTCTTGCTCTTAGTAGAATGAAGAGAAAAACCTGCGCTAATATCAATAATAATATTAATCCTGTACCATGACATAAAAATTTCCATCCGTTCTTACATTTTGCAATGATTGCTTAAGATCTTCCGTTGCTTTGTGCTTCTTGCATGTGTGTAGTCTTTAGTGCCTGTCAACTCTACCCCCATGTGTGAAAGACTTGCTGTCCGAAGGCAAATGTCTCGGGATCTTCTCAGTGGTGAACTTCGCATACTCAAATCTGCTTCCATGTGGCTGAAGAGCTACTGTACAACCTTAACTACAACAGCCTACCATTGCGAAGATGTTGGTGATTACCGAGCTATTCCAGGATGAACAAGAGAGCTCTCAGATACTGGAGTTAGTCGTGAATTACATGGGAAATCGGCATAAAAGCATATTTGTGAAAGTAGTTAGAGGTGACAACGTATGGTGCTGCTATAGCAATCCTGCATTCCTGCAACCTTGAATTTTTGTCATTGGTTGCACTACAATTTTGTAGAAGTACATGGGAACTATGTTTTCTATTTAGAAACTGTATGATTGTACCTTGTACGCTTCTGTAGCATCGTTTATGTTGTTTGGAATAGCTTGTAGCTTTGTACTAACATTTAATGGTGTATATTATTTGATAGAAGCATCAGTTGATTTGATCAGAAATAGTAATATAGAAATCTTAAGACGACAATTTTCTTGTTTCGGTCCTTATATCTTGTGAATATGGAGAAGAGATCCTAGCAAAATGATAATGTATTTTATACATAAGATACATGTATCCCTCTTCTCATATTGTGTGCAACTTACTAATTGCGAGAAAAAGCGTGTGTATATATTGTATGCATGAGATAAATTTTGTTAGTAAAAATTTGACCCAGCCTTTAAGATTTCATGGATCGGCATCTATTGATTGCTTGCCATTGAATCTTTCATTTGCCTTTCTTTTTCAATGTTTGAAAGAAGAGATTAGTCAATAATTTATGGTTGAGGTGGGCTTACTAAAAGCCAAACAGGTTGTTAAGTTTGAAAAAATATAGTACAAAATTAAGAAAAGCAAATTATTTTGTTAGATTTCACAAAACATTTTATTCCTTTATTTTTTGAATTGGAACCTACTGAAATCCAATAAAAGTTTTCTAAATTAAAAAAGAAAAAGAATCAATGTTGTGGATGTAAAAAAAAAACTGATTCAAAATTATTGGATGAAGTAGGACCTACTAAAATTATTGGATGAAGTTTGAAAAAAAATTACAAAAACTTAAAAAGAAAAGAAAAATTTATTTTTATGCCCCTATGGTTGGAGTAGGACCTACTAAAAACCCAAAAGAACTTTACTACATCGATTTA
Organism: Quercus suber; assembly: GCF_002906115.3. Classification (NCBI taxonomy): domain Eukaryota; kingdom Viridiplantae; phylum Streptophyta; class Magnoliopsida; order Fagales; family Fagaceae; genus Quercus; species Quercus suber. The sequence goes on from NW_027070135.1 coordinate 75,521, forward strand.
AAAAATTAATTAAAAAAAAGATAATTATTTGCGGTGAGCGTGGATCGAACACGCGACCTTCAGATCTTCAGTCTGACGCTCTCCCAACTGAGCTATCCCCGCTATGCGTACAAGCGTTGAATTTAATCAATTTATTCATAAACTATTTCTCATTCCCAAGTCCCAACCAACAGGTAGCTACAGCCTACAGTACACTCAGACTTATCCACAGAAACAGCACAAGTACAACGTTCCTTTCCCTCTATAAATACAAGAAGAGAAAATCTCGGCCTTCATCTCTCTCTCTCTCTCTCTCTCTGTTCGAAACAAATCTAGGGTTTTGAATCTTCGTTTTCTTCAGGTACGCTCTCTCTCTCTCTCTCTCTCTCTCTCTCTCTCTTAGCTATTCTTTAAGCTTTTCCCTCTTCTTCTTAGCTCATTTCTTTACATAACCAATTGAATATTTTAGATCTGATTTTCTTCTATCCCAAAATTTTTACAATTATATATATATATATATATGTATGTGTGTGTGTGTGTGTGTGTGTGTGAAATTTTTGCTCATTTATGTACGAAAATTTTACTTCTTTCATCGAGTGAGCTTCTACGAAGTTTTTATTTCACGTTTTGCTGGAATTGTGAATTGTGAATTTTTTTGGTTTGGTGTGTATTGAATTTGTACATGTATTTGTGTGTGTGAGAACGTGCAGCAATGAGTTAAACGACAAAATTATTATATAGAAAGTAGTATATATGTGTGTAAATGTGTATTATGTATATTTTACTGTAGGTGAAAATGCCTCGGTACGATGACCGCTACGGTGGTTCGCGTCTCTATGTTGGACGCTTGTCTTCGCGGACAAGGTCACGCGATCTTGACGATATCTTTAGCAGATATGGAAGGTATATCCCCAATGCTTTTGCCTTCTATTTATTTTTAATATAATTTTGTGGAAATCATGTTTATTTTAACATGTTAAATTTTGAGAACCTTGTATGCGTTATGTTCTTGGTTTTCTTTACTTTTAGTTCTTGAAGTTTATAACTTATATTACATTTACACCTTATGTTGAAAATTTTAGAATTTGTGGGACGGATGTGACTGTTTGTATTTCTTACTTTTTTTTTGGGGGGTAAGTGTTTTAATTCATTCCTCAATGCCGTATATTATGAAGAAACGGGAAATTTTTTTGGTGTATACGGGAAATTTTTTTGGTGGCCGTGTACGGTTTTATATTTAGGGCAAAAATTAGGTATAGTTGCTAAGTGCTAAACCTTACTTTCCCCAACTAAATTTAACCATGTGACTTACTCGTAAATGCAGCACTGCCATGTTGCTTATTGGTTTTATTGGCCAAATGCATTTACTTGGGGAACTTAAGGAACAAAACTTAAAGTACCCTTATATTTAAAAATTTTGTGGTGGTATTTTTTAATAGGTAATAAGACTTTAATTGAAAAAAATTGAACATCACGTTCACAATTGTGAACACTCTGAACAAGAAACAAATACAATATAATCAGGAACTAGAGGAAATAGAGACTAAGAATTCAGATAAAGAAATACAATTCGTACATACACCCCCATATATGAGCCCAATGAAACAGATTACCAAAGAGGAGATATTTTTGTGGGTTAACGTGGGATGGGCATGGGGTCTAGGGTGGCTGGGTGTTTGTTGGGAGGCGGGGAGGGAATGAGGACTTTGCCAAGCACGAAAAGCCCTTTTGTGCTTGACATTTAAATGTTCAATTTTTAAATATCTGCGTGAGAACGTTGTAGCCCTCCACGTGTCTTTGTATGGTTTAACTCAAATGATCTTCTTGAAGGTTTCTTGGCTTTTGCCTAACCTGGAGGTCTATGGTGAGAGGGTGAATCTTGGTGGATTTGGCGAGTCTTTCTATATTGTTATTGCGTGTTTTTATGGAAATGGCAACAATCTCAAAGTGGTGTTTAGTTCATCTGTGAGGGGCGGAAGTGTCTACCCTTCGATACTTTGTGTCTTGATGGCCTTACTGTTTCTGGCACCCGTTTACGCAGAGTACGTGATGTGGATATGAAGCGCGACTTCGCCTTTGTTGTATGTACTCCAATTCTTTGTTTTTCCCTCTGTCATGCAATTTGGTTTGTTTCATGTCTGTGCTATATTATACATGTTTTGCAGATATGATCTTCTCTTTTCCATTGCTTTTGATCACAGGAATTTAGTGATCCTCGAGATGCTGAAGATGCAATATATAATCTTAATAATCGGGATGTTGATGGGAGTCGCATCATTGTAGAATTTGCTAAAGGGGTAAGTTAGTGCAATTTCTCTCATGGTATTTTGTATATGTTCCTTGGGTATATTTTCTGTTTTTCTTGTTGCAAGTTTTTTTTGGTGGTCTTAGTTATTAAAAAAAAGTTTTTATTTTATTTTAATATTATTATAATTTTTTGCTCTTTCAGTATCATGGTTTAATCCCTTTTGGTAAGAATTTTGAATGATTATGTCACATGGAAGTTTATTTTCCTGCAATTTGTTTTCATGATCTATGTAAAGTGCAGCATCCAACTTTCTGCTAGCTTAGTGAAAATATTTAAATTATTTTCTGTTTTTGCATATATATAATATATATCTATGTGTGTGTACATGTGTGTTAATTTCTCATTGAAATTGTTGTAGAGGTCATTTATGTTTGATGGTGGTTCCAGCTATCGATTCCTGTAAGTAATTTACAAATTCAAAAAGCTGAAGAAAAATTTCAATTAATAAATGATTTTAGAAGAAAATTGAAAATGTATTAATTTAGAATATTTTTTCTTTTAAAATTGATGGCCAAATCAGCCAGAACAGTATAGCATGTTTCTGCTTTTTACCATATTACCTGCCTGTCCCGATATTTTAAAAACTACTGTTCATAGTTTTTGATGTTTGCTATCCTTCCTTCATGATTTCTAAAGGAGATTGTTAAAGCTATATTTTATCACAATTCTAAGGGTATTCTGACTTGGATTTAGGGGCCACGTGGTCCTGGTGGATCTCGTGAGTATCTTGGGAGAGGTCCTCCTCCAGGATCAGGACGCTGTTTTAATTGTGGAATTGATGGTCATTGGGCTCGTGATTGCAAAGCTGGGGACTGGAAGAATAAGTGTTATCGGTGTGGGGAACGGGGCCACATAGAAAGAAATTGTAAGAATAGTCCTAAAAAGCTTAGGTACTCCCTCTCTCTCTGTCTCTGTTGCAGGCTTTCTTCCTTTTTTCGGTATTATATTTCTTGAGTTGTTTGTTGAGCTTTAGTTTTTTGGTGCAGACGTGGGCGGAGCTACTCAAGGTCACCAAGTCCTCGTCATGGCAGAAGTCGAAGTCGTAGTTACAGCAGGGACCGGAGTTACAGGTTTGTTTTTCATAATCCTTTTTACTTGTTAAGAGTTTCTGACTTTAACGTGCAGATTACCACTTATGTTGCATTGTGTCAACTATCATGACAAATGAAAATTCTCTGCTGTTGTGTTTATATGTGTGTATCTGTAGATTCTTCTTTCATATTTTGGTATAGTTTGCAAGAACCTGGAAACATAATATTCAGCATTTGCCTCACATTTTAAATTTGTTTCCTTGCTTGTTTCATTTATTAATCATGTTTTTTTCTTCTTTTTTTCTCAGTCGATCTCCCTTGAAGAGAGAACGAAGCCTTGAACAAGTTGAGAGAAGATCAAGAAGCCCCCATGACAGCCGTAGCCCGAAACGACACAGGGGTTCACCACCACCTTCTAAAGGTAGGAGGCGTAGTCCTACACCTGATGATAGGAGCCCACAAAAGAGAGGCAGCCCATCGCCAAGGGATGGCAGGCAGGCCAATGGGTCTGACTACAGTGGGAGTCCCAGGGGAAAGAGCAAAAGTCCCATTGATGATGCTGATGGAGAAAGCCCCCGGGGTAGGAGCTATAGGAGTCCTGCTGAAGAAAATGGCCGCAGTCGCAGCCCTAGTCCTATCCATCGGGACAACAGGAGCCCCGTTGATGATGACGACAATCATGGTTCTCCAAGAGGCAGTGAGTCAACTTAAAAGCAGTTTTTAAGTGACAAAAACCAACTTAAAACCTGAGGTTAGTCCACGTAGAACAGAAAGTTTTAAGTAACAGAAATCTACTTAAAACCTTTGTTGTCTTTGAAAACGTTTCTTCTACGCTGTATGGATAATTATTATCCCAAATTCTTTATAGCTGTTTGAAAATTTCTGTACTTTTACTGGACATAAGTGCTATTTGGAACAGAGCCAGTGATCTAAACTGTACCTTGTGTTAATTTATATTATTTCTCGTGCAACTTAAGACATGGCTTTCTTGTAGGCTTAGCAGTTTTGTCATTTTAAAAGAGTCAAATACTCTCTTTTGAGGTTTAACTCTGAATAAGGGTCGTAAATGAACCAAGCTGATCGTGAACAACTTGGGTTTGGCTCAATAAAAAGCTCGTTCATGTCTGTTTATTTATAAATAAGCCAAACTTGAACTTTATTTTTAAGTTTGTTTAATAAACAAGCCAAGCTCAAGCAAAAAAAATTGTTCACGAACAAGTTCGTGAGCTACAAGGCTTGATACAAAACAATTCAAGTATAGACTCATTTATAAGTTTGTATGTGTTAGCTAAATATACTTATTACACATATCTTAATAATGATATGGCCAACATGGGACTACCCATTCATTACTTTAATTTTTTTTTTCCTTCCCTATAGACTCACCAAAAACCACTTACATTTAAAAATAAATAAATAAAGTGTTTCACGTATGATCTTTTCCCATCAATCATTTAATGTAAAGTTATGAAACATGTTAATATTTATTCACTCATAATAGTTATAATCAAGTATTTTTCTAATTCTTCATCATCAAAAGTGAATGTGAAAATTGTATTTTAAACAGTTGTTAAAGCTATCAATAAGGAAGGAAGAATAGATGAATTAAATTTTGTAAAATTTTAATTTGAATAATGGCTAATCATAAGTAGGATTAAACACATGATAAAATGAGTATATATATATATATATATTTATTTTTTTAGAGATTTAAGTATTTGATAATGTAATTTTCTTAGATCTTAAGCTCAAAAGCTTGATCTGAGCTCGAGTTTGAGCTTAATATTAAGTTTGAGCTTGGTTTGACTAATTAATTAAGCCAAGCCAAGTTTAGCTCAAGTTTTTTGGCTATCTTACGAGTTTAAGCTCAAAACATTATTTTTAATAATGTAAAGTTATGAAACATGTTAATATTTATTCACTCATAATAGTTATAATCAAGTATTTTTCTAATTCTTCATCATCAAAAGTGAATGTGAAAATTGTATTTTAAACAGTTGTTAAAGCTATCAATAAGGAAGGATGAATAGATGAATTAAATTTTGTAAAATTTTAATCTGAATAATGGCTAATCATAAGTAGGATTAAACACATGATAAAATGAGTATATATATATATATATATTTATTTTTTTAGAGATTTAAGTATTTGATAATGTAATTTTCTTAGATCTTAAGCTCAAAAGCTTGATCTGAGCTCGAGTTTGAGCTTAATATTAAGTTTGAGCTTGGTTTGACTAATTAATTAAGCCAAGCCAAGTTTAGCTCAAGTTTTTTGGCTATCTTACGAGTTTAAGCTCAAAACATTATTTTTAAGCTTATTACGAGCTCGAGCCAAGCTTGAGCTTTTGATTTTTCCTAATAAACCAAGCTTAAACATGCATTACTCGAGAAAGTTTGGCTCGTTTACAGCCCCCTGTGAAGTCAGAACTGTGATGGTAACGCCTGTCATAGCAATGGTGGGTTTAACTGTGACAGGAATACTTTCTGGAACTAGTTTTCTGGAATGGGAGCTTTTTATAGTGCAAATGTGTTGTTCTTGTCCAGATCATGGTCGTTGGAGTTGAGTTGCAGTGTAGCGATACTTGCTATGCAGTTTTCATATGAACGTTACAACTGTCCTCTCCTCAATGAAAGAAACCATCTTTATAAACTATAACCCTGACCATCATCAGTAAATAAACCGTCACAAAATGTCACCAGCATGCTGTGACATTAAAATCAGCTTCGGATCATGCTGATTTATAGTATGCTAACCATGGAAGGTTCAGTGCTCTGAAAGGATATGTATACATGAGGGTAATGGATTTGGGTATATGGCTTTTTAAATGCAAATTCATAGGACAGTGGTTTCAAGTTTAAACGTAATCAGTTAAAATTTAAAATCTCAGGTCTTGCCTCGAATGGGTGAAAAATTGTTGGCAACTTGGCATATCATTCCCAAGTTCTGTTCTGTTCTTTGCAAGAGATGAGTAATATGGAATTGAGCATATCAGGATTTTATGTTTTGGGAGAGTTCAAAAGAAGAGTATATTTTTGGGGTCCAGATTATGCACATCTTGCTTTCAATTAAACTAATGGCCGTCACCTATACCCATGCAAACAGTAATTATTATGAGGCAAAGCTCATTAATTGCTACCAATTTAAGAAATAATGATATTGTTGATTAGTGCCTTAAGAATGTAGGTTAAGAAATAATAAATATTTAATTCATGCAGATTTAAAACATTCGAACTGAAACTGTTAAGCATTTTTGCATATGTACATGTCCCCAACAACAGACCCAAATATAGGCTTAGGAAATGTGCATGAGGAACTTTGCTGTGTTCTTTCAGGAAGGAGCCCTATCTACAGAATATGAATTAAAACTGCATACAGCCACAGGCACTGAGGCCACCATGCAGTCTTATGATATATATGCCTTAACCAGATCTGTGTAGTTGCAGATCAAACCTGTCCTTGGACAGGTGATTTTACCGTTATTCTTCCTAGACATTTCTTCAAGAGCCTGCCAAGCCAAAGGAAAAAAGAAAGTCAGAATAATAATAATATAAAGTTGTACTACTTGCTTACTACAAGAATAACAGGAACCTTAGTGCTGTAGACATAGCCATTAGGCAAAACTTGGGGAGGGTTCTCTGTGTCCATCAGCTCTTTAGTTATGTAGCAAACAAGCTTCGAGTGATGCTGCTTAGAGTATGGTAATGGCAATGCTAGTTTCCGGAAACTATCCTGTGACAAAGGGTCTTCTTTGGTACAATCATCTTCATAACAGTATCTGGATTAGGGATTAGGTCAAGGCAAAAGAACATTCTAAATACAACAGCATCTCTTCTACGCAGACCTGCAGAAAGGTGAAAGAGAAGTACCCGAATGCCAAATGGTAGAAATCCTTCATTATTGGTTAATCAGATTACTTTATTTATTTTGGATAAAATTCTATACATGTCTTAAGTTAACATGAGAAATAGCAGAGATCCATTTTAAGACCACCTCAGAGCTTGATTTGCCCACTGCATAATTGTTACCATTGAAGTTCTACAATTCACCCTTGAGTTCTAAATGTAAATAAAAATGAAGTACGGATACTAAACCATCAAATGGTCAGATTTTGTATGTTTAGTTTTTTTGCTAAACTTCATTAAAAAAAAAAACTAAAAATAAAAGCAAAAACAACAAAACCTTAATTCCAAATTTTGGGATCAACTATGGATCCTGATAGATTAGTTAAGGTCGGCCGCACGCGTTCTTTTCCTCCATTCTATTCTATCTAAAGTCATACACTGTGTTACTTTCTTAATTGACATGCCATTTTTTATTACTTCTACAAAAGTGATTTTTGGTCTTCCTCTACCTTTTTTCATTCCTTTAACTTGGATAAACTCACTCTTTCTTACTTGTGTATTAGTCGCTCCCTCATCTTTTCATCAATAGGAGCTACCCTTATCTTTAAGCAAATTTCCTCATTTCAAATCCTATCTTTCTGTGTATTTCCACTTATTCATCTTAACATTTTCATTTCAGTTATACTCATTTTATGAATATGTTGTTTCTTAACAATTAATACCATAGAGCATAGCTGGTTGTATAGCAATCTTATAATATTTTTTATTTAACTTAATAGGTATTTTAAGTTCGCACAATACTCTTGATGCACCTTTCCACCTCATCCACCCTACTCTTATCCTATGATTCACATCCTCTACAATCTCTCCATCTTTATGACCCAAGATATAGAAAGTTGTTGCTCTTCAGTATCTCTTGACCATCATATCTTATTACCCCTCCTTCATTTATGTTTCTACTTTTACTAAACTTACATTCCATGTACTCTATTTTAGTCTTATTGAATCAAAAACCTTTAAATTCTAGTGCACCTTGCCAAATTTCTAACTTGGCATTAACTTCACTTCTAGTTTCATCTGCTAAAACTATATCATCCACAAAAAGCTTACATTTAGGAACTTCCTCTTGGATCAATTTAGTGAGTCCATCCATCATTTCATTAGTACTAAGAGATGTAGATTTAATGCTAAGCCTCCATTGGGTTACCCAAATCGCTCCAATTTTTTATATTGTTTCCATTAAAAAGTTCATCAAAATAACTTTTCCATCTCTCTGTAACCTGCTCTACTTTTAGTCACACTCTATTATAAAAATTTAAAATAAAACAAAATAAAAGAGGCAAAACAAAAAAGATCTGCATGTTGGATCTGCTAATGACAAGATTTTTAATATACATATATATATATATATATATACAACACATGAACCTAATGCATCTAGGAATTAGGCGCTAATTGAGCTAGAGTTCATTGGTTGCCACTGACAAGATTACAACTAAATGCTTTTAGAGCTGTTTTACAATATATTTTTGTCTTTTTAATATAACTATGAAATGAAGGAACATATAAATGTGAAATTATTCAGTCTACCCAATGTACTACACCTTCCTGTCACATAAATGTAGATTATATACTTGAATCCCATACATGGGACTCACATTTATGTGAAAGAGAGGTGTAATACACCACCAGGTGTATAAAATAATATCTCCACATTAGGAATATTGTGTGAATGTAAAATATCTATTAAATTAAAGTGAAAGTTTACAAGACTGCTGTAAGACCAACTACGCTATACAAAATTGAAATGAGAATGTTATTAGATGGATAAGTGGCAATACAAAAAATAGGCATGGCACAAAATGAGGAAACTCGTTTAAAGATATGCTCCAGTAAGGAAAAGTGATATTCAATTCAAGGCAGGTGCATGAAAAGAGGTAGATGAAGTCCTTAAATAACACTGGTAGAAGTACCAAAAGATGACATGTTAAGAAGTGATAAACAATATGGTTTTAGATAGGATAAAATGACAGAAAAATACATGTGGCCGACCTGATTAGTTATCTATACCCATATAAAGAATAAGTTGATAAGATGGAAATGTTCAAGATTATCTCATGATCCTTTTACCATAAACAAATCTGAGAAAATGTGCTTGCTATTTAATCCTTGTTCTTGTTTTTTTATTTTTTTTATTATAGGTAATCAAAGTTTTATTGACTAAAGAATACATCATGTTCACGATGGTGAACACTCTGTGCTTCAAATCCTTGTTCTTGATGTTTACAGTGCAATTCACTTACAAACCCCCATGGGGTGTCTATGCAGATCATACCATCAGAGAAGTCAATCTTAAGGTTTATGTTCTAAGTTTGATGATAATTAAGTTACTAGATGCTTGGTGGGTAGATGCATACAAAAAAACAAATATATTAGATGGCACATGGTGTAAGGATACGGAGTTTTTAGGGCGGACAAGCCTGCTTGCAGATAAATAGTCAGCAAAGGTTCAAGTGTCATGCCATATAATTTGCAGAATTCCTGTTTAAATTGGTCCACCAGGATATCCCATTGCTTTGGTTCAAATAAAACCTGGAGAGAGAGAGAGAGAGAGAGAGAGAGAGAGAGAGAATCAAATGAGTAAGTGCACCCTATATCAGCTCCAAATATCAAAACAATACCACTCAAACAGCCATCAAAGAACGTAACATAGAGCTGTAGGCCAAAAAGTTCATGCAGCCTTATGACTACATCCTGTGTACATTGTGTTCCTCTTTCCAATAAAATCAAGTACCACTTAACAATGGCTTTCTGGAGGGGGGGAGGCCAGGTTGTTAATAAAATTTTCAACCAAAAAGAAAGCAGATAAAGGAAAATAATAGTGCTGCCAACCTGCTGATTTACAAAGTATCAGAGAAGAAAAACGATTACAGTAAAGCACAAATCATTGTTCAGCCATAAGAGACTAGGTTCACCTTGTATCTAGCACAGTCAGTAGTACTTTTGAAAGCCAGTGTTGCAGTGTACTTCTGCAATTTTTGCATATCGGTGGGACCCCATGGTGCAAGGTACTTTCGGGCATATGTTATAGCTCGCAACTCGTTTCCAGCTCGTACCAACTCTATGAACTCTTGAAGTCTCAACTGGAATTCAAACTTGCTCTGTCATCATTAAAAGCCTTCATTATTTAAGAAGCTGACAAAAATTTTGTTGTAATAACTGCAGCTTTAATCAGAACCATCATAACTTATAACAATGAAACCACTCCTTTCACCTAAATTCAGAGACAATGTATCATAGAAACCTACCCTAATCAATGAATTTCAACCACCAGGCATCAAATCAGACATGGTTATTGAGAGCCTTATGTAGTCACTTTTTATGTAATTAGAACTATCCCAGAAATGGAAGTCCAATCTTGTTTGCACTCAAAACCATTTGTATTAGTCAGTAGCCAGTTGAGCCTGTTTTCCATTTTAAGCTTATTTGGCTTATGTACAACTTTTTAAAGCTTCAATTTTTTTAGGCACAGCTATACTTTTGCCCAACTTAATTTTTTAAGCCAAATAAACAAATGAAAATAAGCTATCCCAAATGAGCACTAGCTCAACTGGTACTTTCTCCTTCCATAATAACGGCATGGAGAGTGAAGTCATGGGTTGGAGATCCATTGGTTGCATGTGTAACTTACCAATATAATAAAAAAATAAATAAATAAAAAGGTTTGTAAACAACAAAATGAGTAGACTTGATGAGAGGTAAAGGTGCAACTTAACAATATAATGGTACTTGTAGAAGCACCGGACTTGCACAACAAAGCATTCAAATCTTCAAAATGAATTTGATTAAGATAGTTTAGAGTTTTCATTACTAGTTGATATTGGAAACCTCTATTCATACCAGTTACATTGTTTAAACTCATTCATCAATGGAAATCTTTCCCCTTTACACATTCTCTCCTTCCAATTTCTCAAGTAAAATTTCACTCACTATATTTGAGGAAATGCATGTTTAAGATGTCATGGTAAAATGAATGGACACATCTCAAGCCATAGGCCTCTCAAAAGTCATACCATTTACCTTTTCTGTAAGTCATTTATTAATGAAAATCTTTCTCCTTTACATGTTGTCTCCCTCCAATTTGTCAAGCAAAGTTTCACTCACTATATTCAAATAAATGCATGTTTAAGATGTCATAGTGATATTAACACACATATCTCAAACTATCGGCACCCCAAAAGAGATACCATTTACTTATTTCAGACTTGTTCACTAACAAAAACTTTTCTCTTGACACATTCTCTCCTCCAGTTTCCCAAGCAAAAATTCCCTCACTATGTATGCATGTTTAAGATGTCATGGTGAATAAATGAACATATCTCAAGCTAAAATCCTTTCAAAAGTCCAAATAAGATTTTACATGAGAAAGTATATCAGAGAAGGTTTGGTATGACATGCAATGAACAGAATGATAAAATAAATGAAAATGCCATGCATGAAAATAAGCTGAGATTCAAAATAGATCCATCCATAGAAAAGCATGACTCATTATGCTGAAACAGCAGTCTTCAACAGAGCAAACAGAACCATCTCAAGTTCAGGAACAACAAGTGGAAACTGACAGAGTAGAAAATTAAAGATTTGCGCTACAGTGAATAAAAGGAAGAATTATGAAAGACAAAGCAACTCGGAGAGACAGAAGTTACATAATTTCTATTAAGAATACATTTCCATGTTTAGCAATCCAATTAACTGACAGACTTTTTCTTAGCAAGCAGAGAAAGTAACAAACAGTCTTAGCAAACTCATTAATCCACCAGTCGTTAAAGAAAGCCACCAATGAGTTTAACTCAACTAGTACCTCCTTCCCTTATAAGTGCTGGGTGGAGGGTGAAGTCGTTAATTCAAGACCCATTGAATGCGTAACTTACCAATAGTAATAAAATTTAAAAATAAATAAATACACACACACACACACACACACACACACACACATAAAGCCAATAGAATAGCACATACCTTGGACTTCTTCAACCTTGACCTGTTGTCACCACACCAAGCTAATGCAGGAGCTACCTCCTTATTCTCAAGAGCATCAATTACCTTTTTTGCTTCTTGGAATACATCAATATCCACAAGATCCTGAGAGATAAAAATCAATCAAGTATTCAAGTTAGCAGCAGATATAACACTAGTGACATTACCAAGGAAATGACAATGTATGCACTGAAACCCTGAAAATACTATTTACTTAGAATATTCAATCAAGCACTTGTTTTGTCCAGATGAACCTTGATAGTCCTGAAGAATGTGAAAGGGAAATAGAGTATAGGGTGGTGTTGCTATTACAATTTCCACTCATTGATTTTTTTTTTCCCCTCATTATTGTGATACATACAATGTGTGTGTTGAGCCTGATTCAAGCTCAGATGACTCGTCAAACAATGTTAAGGGTGGAAAGGTTTTTTCTGCTTGACTCTTATACAAAGGAAATGAGTCTCCACTTATCCTAAGATGAAATCATAAGCATGTGATATAGTCAACAACTGGTGTTCCTCGAATCAATGAATAGGGCTTTTCATTTTCTCTTTCACTTTCTCAAACTTCATGGGTAGAGAAATATGTTTCTATATACAGGAGATATAAACATTTTCCTTCATGAACATTAACATGAAACGGCCCGTCCATTATCATCAAAATGTAATGACAACTCTAACCTTGCAAATTATAAAATGAACTACGCAGTTTCAGATAATAATATTCTTTTTCCTAGTCCTTCAAACCCAAATCACAGAATAAATCCTAAATAAGTATTGTGAAGCGACCATAGATTACCATTATATTGCTGCTTTCCACCAGCTTCACTGCGGTGTCATAATATGACATTCGCAACATGTAGTCCACAAGGATCCGCTTCAAGCGCGTGTTATTCCAATCTGCCAAATTCTCAGCATCTGCAGACTCCAAATGATCGAGCCGTGTCCGGCACCTCTGAGCTTGCAAATTCTCCACTCGACTTCCCTCTTCCAACTTCACAATCAAATTCACAACAACAATTACTACACGCAAACTCATAAAATTGAAATTAATAATACTAATAATTGCTAAATTTTGCATACACAATTAATAACCAACTTCTTATCTCTCAAACCAGTAGTATTCAATTCAAAGAGCATTCTAGAATTTGAGACCAATCACAGCTATGAATAATCGAAATGACCTAATTTGCTAATTGGAGAAATTGAAAAAACAAACAAACAAACAAACAAATCACGAAATTAGAGTATATAAATTACCCTCAGTTGATTAAGAATTTACAATATCTGACACAGTGACACTAGCGAACCACCAAGAGAGAGAGAGAGAGAGGTTAGGGTTACGAATCGCGAACCTTCCTTTTGAGGCCTTGGAGGCGAGACACAAGGGAGGTGAGGCGGTTAACGGCGTCGTCCTTAGAACAGTCAGAGTCAACGGCGTCAGAGACGCCGGAGATAACGGCGGAGACTTCCTTCTCGACGACGCGGTGGTTGGCTCGGATCGTCTTCTTGTAGTGCTCGAACGGGACCCGCAGGAACTGGTGCTCCAGCTTGAGCGACTCGGTGAGGTGTGCCAGCTTGGAGGGCGGCGGAGCGGGCGAAGCGGCGGCGGTGGGGATCGCGGCGGCTGTGGCGGCGGAGGTGGCGGTGGAGGAGGTAGTTGTTGTGGAGGTTGGCGTGCCGTTGGGGAGAGAATCCATGAGAACTGGAGAGAGAGAGCGCGAGCTGTGGTTGGTAAAGATCCTTGGGAAAAGACGGCGCGAACGATCAGAATCCATTTCCACTGTGAGGGGTTCATCAAGATCATGATCAAGATCCATTTGATCCATTTCGAAAACGACGGCGTTTCTATTCGGTGTTTTTTATTTTTCCCTCTGGGACGAGAAGGGTGTTTATACTGTCTTTATACCTTATCCTCTAGTTTCCTCCGTCTGATGTTTCATTTCACCTTTTTTGTTTAATTTTTTTTTATTATAATAATAAAGTTTGATGTTTTACTTTTTTGAGTTTTTATTTTATTTTATATATTCTTTTATTGGAAACTTTTTTTTTTCTTTTTTTTTTTTCTATTGTAATTGAAGCTTGTCCAGCTGCCCTGTCTGGTTGGGTTAGCATATTCTATGAATGGCAATATGTCATTCTCTTTTTTTTTTTTTTTTGGGAGTATTTATGATTAGGAAGTGCCCACAAGTTGGTCGAACTCTTTCGGGGTGAAGTTGGCTATCAACCAAACCATATCAGGTGACAGTTTTATGGACCCATTACCGATCTTTAGGATCAACAAAATCAACCGCACCCTCCTCTTGGGTTGCCAATCAAATTTCGGATGGATCATTATTTCACAAAGGTATCCCAAAATAGGAAGATAGAAAAAAAATTCCCAAAGTTATATCTTCAAACCTAAGAAAAAATCATAAATTAAAAAAAATAAATTCAGATTTCCCCAAAATTCATCAGCGCAATGCTAAATATTTCAACAAATATTCAAACAATGGGTTCGAATTTAGTTTGGTGAGTTTAATTTTTATATAGGATTTAGTGTTTTGATATGAGGAGCTATGACAAAATTTTACCTATCTCATCTTATTTTAGTAATGAAATGTAACCTCTGTACGCTTACAATTCATATTCCACATTACAATAAATGTAGCAACCACGAAGTTCATGTATATTCCAATGCACAAAATATTTCATCAATTCAGTGAAGAGTGAACCCAATTTTTAGCAGATGGCCTATGCATAAGTGCAATGCCCAATTATAATTTAGAGGACAGCACGCACAAAATATTGTAATCCATTTGTCATTTTTTTCAACCATGGTTTGAGTGTTTTCTTTTCTTCTTCTTTGTGAACTTCTGCTTGGAAATTCATTGATTGGTACTTAAAATATAAATTCAGGCGACATTACCTAGAACTCTACTAGTTGTGCGTTTGGCTCTAGCTTAAAGAGCCAGCTTATTTTTGCTACTATTTATAGGTCCCATTATATTTTTTGGTACTATTCATAAGTCTCATGGTATTATTTCAACTAATCTTAACTTTTATTTACAGTATTTTCAGTAAAAAATTTTCAATTTCAGTAAAATAAACGGTTTCCAAACAGATCTTAAATAAAACTTTATTTTATCTTTTTTGACTATGGAAATGCGATAAAACAATATTTTACCAGGCGGAGTTTCCCCAATATAGTGTAAAAAAAAAGCTCCTACATGGAGGGGAGGTATAAATAGATTAATTGTAGCTACGCTAGTATCTCTACAAAATTCGTACTTTTAATCATTTTTTACTACTTTTTTATTTCTGGATGGCTTCAGAGAACGTGAATTTCTTTCGTATGTCTAATGAACCGAAATGGTCTAATGGTCTTCATGAGTGTGGAGTGAACAAATGTACATGTATGCTCTCTTTTCTTTCTCCCACATGCATGCACAACATTGACATTCTAACAATATTTGCCAAGCATATATATATATATATATATATATTCTCACACAAATTAATGGTTCGAAAGTTCAGTTAGTGATGAAATGACTATGGTGCAGGTTGCATAACATGCTGTCTCCCATACATCACCCATGGCCAAATTGCTGAGGTTTTGGATGAAAGAAAAAGTTGTAAGTATAATAATTTTGTTAATATTTATAGAAGAATTGAAGATGAATTCCAGATTTGGGAATTGGGAAGTTCCCTCAAAATATTGTTCCATCCGGTATAAGATTATTTGAGACTAAAAGCACGTTTGAGAACAACATATTGAACTGAAACTGAAATTTTTTTACTGAAAGTACTGCAGATAAAAATAAGCTAAATAGTAAAATAAGTTTAGTAAAACTCTAACGCCAAACGTACACTAAGAAATGCTCTTTCAAAAGTGATTTCAGCTGCACGTTTGATGTCCAAGCCAAGGTTATTTTATTTTATTTTATTGGTAAAATTTAAATTTAAAAACGTTTTGATCAAAATTTTGCAAAAAATCACTTTTTAAAAGGTTATAGAGAGTTCTAAATAACATTTCAGTGCCCGTTACAATTTGTCCACTTGAATGAAATATTTTGATACCAGCTTATGAATATCGTTTTGAAATTACCGATAATATATATTAATTAGTGCTATAATAATAATAATAATATTTAAATTGTTAATGTCGGTTCAAAAGAAATTTTTTTAAGTGATGTAACTAGCTTTTAAAGGGGAAAAAATCAAATTGGTATTTTTGTAAATAAGTAAGGAATGGTGTTTGTAAAACACCATCCAAGAAGGTCCCCTTTTTTACTTTTGCTAAAGTCTACCCATGATACAGTTTGAACTTGTATATTTCAACCACAATTACAGATTCATAAAAAGTTTTATTATCATGAAATTTGCCAACCTTAAACCTTTTTTTTTTTTGGTAAACAAAGGAATTTCATAAAACTAAACCGCAAAAACTACAGAGCAAAGCCTGGGACGAAACAGCCCACTAGCATCTTCCTCAAGGGAAGTTAAAATGTCCACAGGTGGACTTTGAAACACAACAAAATCTAAGGACTGACTTGCTCCTAGACCAGCAAGCTTGTCAGCACAACAATTCGCCTCACGAAAACAGTGCTTGAAGCAGATACGACAAAACCGAGTGGCCAACGTCCTACAATCATTCAATAAGGGAGAGACAGTATGGTTAACATAATTAGGATTAAGCAGAGCTTCAAGAACAGCTTTAGCATCAATCTCTACTTCTACAGAGTCAAAATTTCTGCAGCAACATAATTGTAAGCCATCCCGCACCCCCCACAGCTCAGCAAGGAAGCTATTTGCTGCACCAATCCTTCTAGAGAACCCCATGATCCACTGTCCGTGATTGCTTCTAATGATGCCTCCACACCCCGCCCTATCCACACCTAGTCCCGCTGCACCATCAGTGTTTAATTTAACCCATCCAACCTGAGGTTTTACCCATCTAACCTGCTTCAGAACCATCCTGCTAGGCTTGACACACGTAGAGGCACAAAAGGTGAACTCCATGGCTCTATTAGTGATCTCCGTCGCTAACTTGGGATTTTGAGATTTTCCATTGAACACCACTTGGTTTCTGCTCTTCCAAATGAGCCAGATAGCAAATAAGAAAATTATTCTCCATGGGGAAGCATAGGGCTCTCGACACTTTCCTTCTTTTCCATTAGATTCAAGCCACTCATGCAGCTCATCTATCCAGAATCTTTGATCAGCCCATCGCACTCCCAACTAGATCCACACGGGTTTAATACTATTGTAGTCTCTCAGTGCATGGATAATTGTTTCAGGAGCCCTACCACAAATGGGACAAATACCATCTAACAGCATGCCCCTTCTCACTAAACACTCCTTGACCCCAATGCTATTATGATAACACTGCCAAACAAAGGTTTTAATTCTTGGAAGGATATCCATTTTCCAAATCCACTTCCCTGAAAACTCCTTAGCATTCAAATCCACCATAGCAATTTTATAGGCACTTTTAAGATCAAAATTTCCTTGAGCCGAAAAAGACCGGGCTAGTCTATCCCCACCCATAGAAGTGATAGCACACGGGGTGGCTTGGATAATATATTTGATGTGCTGCGGAAAATCCCAGGAAAGGCAGTCCCAATCCCAAACTCCATCCTTGACAATGTCCCTGATTCTAAGCTGAACATCTGCTAGAGACAAAGGGCCTTGAATCATTTGGCAGACTGGGCCTTTAGATGTTCAATGATCAAACCAAAACCTGAGATTACTATTGCTAACCACCCACTTTACTCCCTAGTTGAAAGTATCTGCCCCTTTCTTGACTGCAGACCAAACCCGAGAGCAAGGAAGATTCCTCATATTCCCAGACTGAATTCTTTGAGCATTGCAGTACTTAGCTCTCAGCACCCAGGCCCAGGGAGACTCCCTCTCTGTATGTAACCGCCAATTCAACTTTGAGAGTAAGGCAACATTCCTTCCCTTGACAGATTGCAAACCCAGACCTCCTTCAACTTTTGGTTTAGTGACTTTATGCCAACCCACCCAATGCATCTTTTTCACTGATTCAGTTGACCCCCAAAGAAAATTTCTGTTCACATGATCCACTCCTTGCAATATCCGGTCCGGAAGATAGGCGCATTGCATAGCATAAGATGGAATGGTTGAGGTCAAAGCTTGAACTAACACTGCCCTTCCTGCCAACGATAGCAGATTAGCCTTCCACCCCGCTAATTTCCCCTTTACCCTATCCAAGATAAAATTGAAATCTTGAGGAGAAGAATTTGGATGCTTGATAGGTATTCCAAGATATTTCCCCAAATTTGGGGTAGACACAAAACCAAGAATGTCGCTTAACAACTCTCTAGAGTCTCGATCTACGTTTGGCGAAAAATAAACCTTGGACTTAGAATCACTGATGGTTTGCCCTAACACCACACAAAACTCATCCAAAACATCTCTAATAATGGAACAATTTAAGGCATCCGCTTTCACGAACAGTACAAGATCATCCGCAAACATTAAGTGCGAAAAAGCCGGCCCACTTCTAGATGCCTTCACAGGACTTCACAACTTGTTATGACACTTCTCTTCAATAAGCTGGCTGAGATAGTCCACACAGAGAATAAAGATATACGGAGACAGAGGGTCCCCTTGTCTTAATCCCTGGGACGACAAGATCGGATCAAGAGGGCTACCATTGAAAAGAATCGAGGTAGAGACTGATGATACACAGCTCATAATCAACTCCACAAGGTTGTTGGGAAGATTAATTCTGATCAGCATCCTTCTAATAAAACTCCATTCCAATTTATCGTACGCCTTCTCCAAGTCTATCTTGATTGCCATGTAGCCCACTTTCCCCTTCTTCTTGCTAATAGTATGGACCAGTTCCTGAACTATTATGGCATTATCAATCCCTTTTCACCCGGGCACAAAGGCAGATTGGAAGGTGAAATAAGGTTCCCCAAATATGGCCTAAGCCTAGCCACTATGATTTTAGTGACTATCTTGTAAGTCGTATTGCATAGACTAATTGGTCGATAGTTCCCGAGAGTCTCCGGCCCCTGAATTTTAGGAATGAGGACAATGTGGGTTTGATTAAGCTTTTCCGACATTCTCCTTTCCCTAAAAATCTTTTTCACTTCCTCCACCATGGACTGCCCAACTGACGGCCAAAAATGTTGAAAGAATCCCGCATGAAGCCCATCCGACCCCGGGGCCTTAAAGGCCTTAAGAGACCAAAGGCCTGCCTTAATCTCATCTTCCGTCACTAGGCTTCCTAAGCTCTCTTTTTCCTCTTCAGAAAGCCGGGCTTGCCACTGAGTAACTCCCGAAAGAATTCTTTCCGATGAGATAGAAGAAGTTGTATAAATGTCATTGAATCCTTTCCTAATAAAATCCATAATCTCTGCTTCTGCATACAGCCACTCTCCAACCCCATTCTTGATGGCCAGGATTTGATTTCTCTGCCGTCTGACCAAAGTTGACACATGAAAGAAGGCAGTATTTCTATCTCCTTGGACTATCCAGTTGATTCTCGATTTAAAAGCCCACAACTCTTGCTCTTGCTCAAGCACCACATCCAACTCTTTCAGAAGCTTGTTCTCAAGGTCCAATAGGGAGCTCGATGGTCTCCAAGCTACTGCCCTTTGAATACCATTCAGCCTAGCCATAATTTTCCTCTTCTTTGCAAAAATATTCCCAAAATGCAATTTATTCCAAGCCATAGCTTCATGCTGGAAGGTATCAATAGCTTCAGATAGACCCGTTATCCGCCCCCACACATTCTCCACCACCTTAGGAAAGATTACATCAGACAGCCAAAACCGTTGGAATTTGAAAGGCCTAGACCGGTTGGTCTTGACTGTGGATTGCAACTCCAAGAGAACTGGGCAGTGATCCAAATGGCATCTTGTTAAATGGGTCACCCAAACCTCACACATATAATTTTGTGCAATGACAATTTAATTTTGTACTTGTTTGCCACTTTGACTTTTGCTGTTTTTCATAGCATGTTGTCGGCAAGGGTGCTTGTACTTGATGTTGATGGGGGTCCAATGTCATTGGGTTCTCTCCTGGATCTATAGAAGGAAACTACGAGCAAAATTTGGATTACCAGCTGAGCCTTGTGGTGATTGTTGTGTACATTTTTGCTGTGAATCGTGTGCCCTTTGCCAGGAGCATGCTGAGCTCAAAAACAGAGGCATGGATCCATCCAAAGGTTTACACTAATCCAAGTTAAATTATTATGATTAATTTTAGTGGAATACTATAAATTTTACCAGAATATTGCAGACAAAACTATTTCTACACCCAATTTCAAAATTTGTTGAATTATGTGAGAGTGAGTGGTCAACAAAAAATGGTGGATTCATATCAGTACTAGGTAGAAAATATCTACCACTCACAATCGCATAATTTAACAAATTATTATAAAATTAGGTAAGTACTTGATTCTATGCCTAGATTTATCCTAAATTTTTAAACTTAAGACTTACAAATTTCTTAAAAACTTTTAAACATAAAATAAATAAATAATTATGATTTATGAAATTTTTTTATCTTATTATTATGTTGTTGATGTATTGTTAATCATATTCATATTCATATTCATATTCATTATCATATCGATTTATATTATTTTATAACAAAATTGATAATATATTTAGTATATATTTAGTTGTTTATTATTATTATTATTAGGAAAATGTTAACAGAGACTTCCATTGAATGATGATTTATTGTAGGATCTTTCTAATAAAAAATTGATATAAATTAATAAAATGATTAAAAATAATACTAAAATGACAAGTAAAACTCAAAAAATTGGCTTTATTGACTTTGCAACCTATTGTAAGAATGACTTTATTGGTATAAAGTTGTTTCTTAATGGCTATCCTCCTCCTCCTCCTCCTCCTCCTTCTTCTTCTTCTTCTTCTTCTTCTGACGATTGCTTTTGATGTACTAGGTTGGACTGACCCACCAGAAGTTGAATCCATGATTAGATGAACTCGAATATCAATATCAACCACCTACTCGCTGCATTCTCCACACCAAAAAATAAAACAAAAAATAAACTCCTGGCTCCTACTCGCTGAAGCTTCATTTGATTCTTGGGCTTTGTTTTTGATAAATAAAAATATAGTTTAATTAGAGAGGGCCCAACCGGGTTCGAACCGGTGACCTCTTGATCTGCAGTCAAATGCTCTACCACTGAGCTATGGACCCTACTGTAATTCTCGCTTTTTCCTTTTAATATTATGTTTTTTAAATTGAAAGTGTCAATGTAAATTATTATGTTTTTTCCTTTTTGAATTGAGAGTTTAGTTTACCATTATGAAAGAAGAATTTGATGGTATAGGAATATTAGTGTTAGGATTTTACTTTCCTGAACAAATACACACTTATAACATATTTATTAAGCCCCTGTAGCATTTGTATTGGTGGAGGCATAAAGTTAAAATGCTAAATTTAGCAACTAGATATAATAAAAGTGGCACAAAAAGCTAGTGCATTGGTGGAGCTATAGCCATATCATTTGGCTATTGCGCTACAAAGCATAGCCAAATATAATTGTGCACTATATATAAAATATATATATATATATTTATATATTTTATTAAAAGATATATTATTTTATTATGTTGTTTATATTTGTTGAAAAATTTAGACCCCTTAAACACACAGATTGCGTAGCCTAGATTAATTAGCCAAGTTGTTACTTAGTCAAATTATGCAATTCTAGGTTAAAGCAATCAAATAATCATATCAAGATATAAAGCAGCGGAATAATAAATAACACAAGATATGATAGGCACTCTTTCAGCATTAAGGATTTGTTCACACTCATAGCCCCCCCCCCCCCCAAACTTGTCCTCTCTAACAATAGGCTCATTAAAATCCCCAGCTAACACCCAAGTCATATTATGGAGCTTTGCAACTTTGGTTAAATTATTCCATAACACTTGCCGAAAACTTGGTTAAATTATTCCCTAACACTTGCCTTTCGGCATGCCTAGGACTAGCATAAACTGCAGAAAGTAACCAGGAAGAATTAGAACTCCGTACCTTAACAGTGGCATGAATTTCCTGTTCTGCGCTTGAAAGTGGCGAAACCTCCACCCTATCCGAATCCCATAGCAGCCAAAGCCCCCCGGCATATCCTATAGTATCTGTAATGAATACTCCATCAAAAGAAAGTCTATCAATAATATCTCGAGCTCGCTCACCCCCGATTTTAGTTTCCATAACAATCAAAACAGCAGGATTGTGCTTATTGACAAGTTCCCTCACATGATTCTGAAATGAGGCCTTCAAGGCCCCTCTACAATTCCATGCAATAAGATTCATGATAATACTAAATCCGGTGCGGCACTCTTCAAGAGGTAGTAGAGACTTCACCGCCTCCCTCCAATTGCATCTGACCATCCTGCCATGCATCACTGTCACATAAAATTGTACCATTCCCGTCCTCAAATTCTGATCGAACATGAGCATAATGATCTCTGTGGACCGCTGGAATATCGGAGTCGAAATTGTGGTCACCCTGATCTCCAAGCTGCATGTCCTCTCCTGCACTGACTTGCTCGGTCTCATCAGCACCTCCCACATGTATCGGCGCTCTATCAGCTGAATCGGTCTTGATATTATTGCCATGGTTAATCTGCCGCTCCTTACCATAAGCTGGTGGAGCGCTCCCCGCACCTTCGCACCTCTGTGCCTGACCCGTCCCACTACTTGTTTTGATTTTGTTCAACTCTCCCCCTCTAAACTGGTGTCGGGGACGTTTTTGCCACAAGGGCCAAAAATGCAAGAACGGCCCAAATCTCCCCTTGGGTTCTTTAGAAGTGTTTGTTTATGGAGAATCAAGCCCAAAATTCACAATGTATAAAAAACAAAGGCTAATGGTGCTTTGACAAGAGAGAATCAAAATGCTAACAACAAAAGTGCAGAAAAAGTATAAAAACATAACAAGTTTGAAACTTCGACCCGCAGTCACACAGAAGAGGAAATTGAGGGAGGTGATGAGGAAGAGAGGGAAGGTTCCCCTGTACCCATATTTCCACCCCCAAGCTTCGTAATTGTGAGATTATTGACTGGTTGACTGGGGTTTTGCTCTGAAGTTTCAGGTCTGTGGGTAGAACGTGGTTGGTTGTTTTTTTTTAGTTGAAGAAAGACTCTTGTATTGAGCTTGGGATGTTGCTCTTAGAGTAAAACGTCCTCCACTCTTTTGAATCTGATTGTGGAATTTATATTGAGTTTGGGGTGCTCTAAGTAACTGGTTTTTGGTCAATAGAAAAGGCTTTGGACCCCAAGGTGTTAAACAATTAGTGATTTTCAGGTTTCCTTTTGTTTGGATAAAATGAAGGATTACTTTTATCATCATTAAGGGAAAGCTTGACTAAACCCTCATTGGCTCCTCATTTTCAGTTGTTTCAGACTATTGGGAAGCTTAACTAGATGAGAGCTAGCAGCTGAAGTTGGCCAATGAGAGCCAACCATTTTTAAAGGAAAAAAAGGTTCGGATAGAGACTTTGGGCCACAGTCACACAGAGCATAAAAGCTGTTTTGGGGTGGAAAGTTTGGATACAAGACCCCCTCCATGAGCCTGAGGTGCTACCAGTGTCCCTTGCCCACTTGGTAGCACGCATGGGCTGGGCTCATGCAAAAGGTCCGAAAGGAACCGACCCATACCCTCCAAACCACACTTCCTCAATTTCCCCGATATGTCGCATGGGCTTGGGCCATGCTTAAAAGAATAAATAAAATATAATACATAAATTGAGCCCACAAAGAAGTCGGGCTTAGTTGAATCGGGCTTGTACGAAATGTGTCGTGAAAACGAGTATCAACAACTGGTATCCATTCTCTAAACCACAATTGGTAGCAAGTTGCAACTCACACACACCTGAAGCAATGGGCTCACCGTGGTTCGGATCTGCAGTGCTTAAGTTAGACTGCAATATCGGCGTGGAGATAGAGCTCTTTAGAATCCTGAAGCTTGTTTGATGCGCCCTAGCCCTCGCAATGACCTTTTTGCCCTTAATGGAGACACTGGAATTCACCTTAAAGCTCGTTGGGCCCTCTCCCAACCCCGGGTGATAATTATTTAAAGGACCGGAGTGTAATGGGCCTTGGGCCGAAATAGAAGTCCTAGCAATGCCACCTTGGGTTCCTTCTTTCCTAATATGGGCCATAGGGGATTTTGTCGAGGATAGCTTGCGCTTCCCTTCACGCAGAGAAAACCGGCTACTTGACTTAGGTGCCCTATTCGTACCTACCTTAGCACCAGGAGCATGCGCATCGCCCCCCTCTTGCCCTTGAGCATGACTCCGCCCAACATCAGGCACATTCCCTCCTCGTCCTTTTGTCCCAGTTTTCTTGCGTGAAACCAATAGCCACGGACTATAGTTGTCCTCTAGTGCCTCAGGTGTGGTCCCACTAGACCGTACAGGGTTGTCAGGAACATGAGAATTGCATGGTTGTCCAGACCGGTCCACGCTGTCGCCCTCATCCTTATCCACCTGGTCATTCCCATTCCTAACGGTGTACGGGCATCTCTCCTGCCGGTGACCCATCCTTCCACACGAGAAGCACATCCTATGGATGCCTTCATAGGTAACTGTTTGTTCAAACCTCCCAATCAACACCGTATCAATAAGGGGCTTATCAACATCAACTTGCACACACAGACGTGCGAATCTACCTCTGGTTTCTGAAGCTGTATGGGTGTCCACTCTGAGCACATTACCAATAGCTTTCCCGATATGAAATAAAGCCTCGGCATTGTAGAACTCAATGGGAAGCTCGTTGAGCCTAATCCAAACCACAACAGAGGACACATTGGCCGTCGACGGTTTAAAATATGGCTCCCACGGTCTGATGGACAGAAAATGTTCACCTATGAACCACAGACCCTTTTTTAAAACAGCCTCATAATCCTCCTTCTCCGCGAATCTAATAAGGAAAAAGTCATAACCAAGTCCGACGCAATCTAGGCGCCCCACTGGTCTCCAGAGACTATGGATTCTTGCATGCAGGAGGTTAAATCCTACAGTTCTAGCATAAACCTTCACAATCAACGCTTTATACGAAGGAGACCTAATATGTTGTTTGAACTCTTTTGTAAACTTCACCGCTGCCAACCCTTGGCGAAGCTTTCCAACATCTTCGTTCGACTCCGCATCGTCATCCATCAGTTTAGCAAAGTTAAACGCTTGCGTATATGCTCCCGGAATCTCACCCACGAGTTTATCCTTGAAAGATGGCGGCGAGGATGGTGGCCGGAACTCGTGTACCTGCTTAGGTTGAGGAATTCCCATTCCTTTGCCATTACCGAACCCCGCGTGGTTCACATCTTTAGCTTTCTAATTGCTTCCGGCAAGCTCAGCCTCCTCCTCTCGCGAGAGAGAGGCCATCAGAGGTGGTAACGTTCCCAGGAGAAACAACTTGTACGGGGAGAAAACCTCACAGTCACAGTCACTGTTGCCTATATTGTTGTCATTCTCTCCATTAGAATAATTTATTGTAAGGTGAGAAAGAAAAAAAAAAGTTATTGTGTTCTCATTCGGTTAACTTATTATAATTATCGCATTAATAAAAAAAATTATATTTTTTTTAAAATGTTAATTTTATATTATGTTAAAAAATGTTAAAGTTATAATTTTTTTTGGATAAAAGGGGGAGTATTATTTAATTATATATAATGTCAAACAACAGTAGGCATTCCAGCCTTTATATTACACATTCTAGTAGTTCCTATATGTTCCATATCCCACACAAAAGTCATATATACAAAAGCGGGATAGGTATCATAGGTTTCCAAAAGGCACTGTTGTTGATTTCCTCTCTTTGCTAGAGCATTCATGCAGTCATTAGTTTCACGAAATATGTGATACACCTGGACAGTCTAGTTGTACTCTATAAGGTTCTTGCAATCACATAATATTGGGTTAATAATTGGTGGGATATCGTTATTATTAGTTAACTAGGAAAGAACTGTAATAAAATCTATTTGAAGATAAATAAATCTGAAACCCAAGTTCCATGCCAAAAGAAGTCCCTAGCGAACTGCACCTAGCTTAGCGATATTATTGGAAGTAATACCCATATGTAGTGAAAAACCTAAAATCCAATCTCCTGAGCTATTGCGTAACAATCCGCCTGCACCAGCTAAACCAGGATTACCTAATGAGCTGCCATTAATGTTTAATTATATCTTCTAATTTTAACATATTTTAAATTTATTTATTTTAGAATTATTAATTTTGATATTTTTCACTTTCTAAAATATCACCATTTTGATGGATTTAATCATGCTTACACGGAAAGAAAGATAATTGCTATGTCCATAATATCTTCATAATATTTTCACAACAAATCATAGGTGTTAAGTTTTTATTAGTTCTAATTTAAACAAAATTACTTTTTCGCTTATTAGTAACAATTAATAACAACCTATCACTTAAAATTTGTTGTGAAAATGTTATAGATATATCAATTCTTGTGACCATATTAGAAACGAAAGGAAGTTAATTGATTAAAAAAAAAAATGAAAGAGTAAATAAATAAATAAAAAGTCAAACTAGAAATATAATATTATTTTTGCTAGAATAAGTAATTTATTATCAAAAAGTACCAAATGGACTAAGCCCATTTGATTCCTTAACAAAGACCCAGTATAAAATGGAGGAGATAGGGTTGGCCCCCTGAGTTACTAGAGGAAGCCCAACAAATTAAGTTATGGGCTAGTGTAGCAGCGTTCTGTACCGAGAGGACAACAAAAAATTATGAAAATCATTAACAATGTTATTATCTATCTAAAGCACATTATATATTAGAAGGAACTTCATAGATAGCATATAGGGAAAAATGCTCATAAACTTCTTAAACTTTCAAGCACTAGTCAAGACACCCCTGAACTATTATATTGGCCAATTTACTCTCTAAACTGTACATACCTGTTAAATCAATACTTCAGTTAATCCAAAGTTAAAACATTAACGGAATAGGCATGTGAGTTGCACGTGTTCCTCACAAAACAAATTCATTCACTAGAAAGAAGAGAGAGGAGAGACCCCTGACCGGTGGAGAAGAAAGAGGAGAAACCAGAGGTCTGACTAGAGCCACCGTAGAGCTTCCCACCATCATCTCGCCACCCTTGTCCCGGCGGAAACTTGGTGGTTCCGTTGCACCGTTCATTACCCAACACCTGGTAATTTTTTTTTCCCTTCATTCGTTCCCTTTGCTTGTTCCTAAAAGTTCTGATTTGTAGATGGCTGGCTAAAGAGCTCTGAGGGAGGATTGTAAATGAGAAGCTTTTTTTTGCATTACTTATCATTGGAATTGTAATCTATGGCTATGGTTCATTGCATGCTAAAAATTGATGGTAGTCAAATACGGAAATTCTGAGAGTTTAAATCTACAAAGAAACTCTTTATTATTTTTTTTTTTAATATCCATGTGCAAATTTCTATAGTAGAAATTCTTGGTTTGGGTCTCTGTGAGCTTGTTTGTTCAATTTTATGTTATAAAGCCGTTGCTTTTGAGTATGCCACAGAGCTGTTTGATTAAATGCTTGAGAGAGATATGACTTACTGAGTTAGATGAAATACTTTTACAATGAGCTAATTTTAACTGAATTGATTGTCAGAGGTTGGTGGGGGCACATAATGGAATTTATTTTGATTAAAGCTCTATAGGTGGATGATAAATGCTTAGAAGGACCACGCCCTGCTAGAGCAACAATTGCTGCTCAAACTTGCAAATTAGTTCAATGTGCTTTGCTCTGTTGCTTTGAGGCTTTTGATATCAACTGCTGCCCACCTTTTTTGCACATTAGCTATGAATTTATTTTTTGACTGATTGTGGCTTACACCTATTTTAGTATTACATGATTTCTTTGAGGCTTTTCTCTATTGCTTTGAGGGGCAACAGCTGATGCAGAACCCTTAAGATTTTTATGGAAGTAATATTGTGGTTAAGTATCATTAGACTTTAACTTTTCTTCATTATAGATTGCTACTGAAGTTCTGTTTTGATGTGCAAAATTTATTAGCAAACTTGTTGTTGGATTGCGTGTTTAAATTTTAAAATATGCTTGGCGGCCTGATTGATAAATTAGATCACAAGTGTCCCTACTCAATTTGCTCCAATAGGTTACAGGATTTTGGGAATGCAACTAAATGTTTTATTAACTATTTATTTATTTTGTAAATAACATCCATTTATTTATTTTTTTTGTTTGGTTGTTTAGGATCGTAATGTATGTATTTGCCTTGAGTGGCATGATCTTGAATTCATATTAAGGAGCAGAAGTGTTATTAGTGGACTATTAGATACCAACCAAAGGCTGAAGAACAAAGTTGCAAAGCATAAGAGGATGTTGTTTAAGTTTGACATTTAATGTTGGAAGTCACTTGAAGTGACTATTTATGTATGAGTACCAAAAAAATGGTTTGTGACATAATAAGAATGGAACTAGTATTCTATTTCCACACCTTTGAACCTATTATGATTTTTTTTTTTAATTGTTTAGTGATTAACAAGATATTGTTGTAACTATGGCGAAGGGTAAGGTTTGTTTAGTTCTCAAATTGCTTGGTTTAATTTTTGCCTTAAATGGGATTATTCTAAGGTGCAATTTTTGTTTTTGCATTGGAATAAAGGGATGAGGAAGTCCTTGTAAGGGGCCATAAACTGAAGCTTACAATCCAAAAATATGAGTAAACATGTCAGTAAGGCTACCTCTTATAGTCAAGACTCAAGAGTTTACGTATGGTTTACAATTTCTGTATCCATTTGAAAAGATCACCATGCTAGAATCAGGGCTACAAGAATATTGATTTAGGCCACCTTTATCTTCCTTTGATATATAAGAGTCTAATCACTCAAGAGGTAAAAAAAAAAAGACATCAACCAAACCATTTAATTAATGCACTACATGAAGTATATAAGCCAATTATTTAAAAGAGGTGAATCAATGAACTACAATATGTTAGATCGCCTAAGTTATTAAAGACTTTCTTTCTACATTCAGAACCTAGTAATCTCATTTTTTTCCTACTACATAATTATATGGTACTACATAAATAGTCAATGCAAATAAAGAAAACTTTCAATGTTATTTAACACTTGGGACCCCATACAAAAAGCTCTCACAATCCCACTAGTGATTTAAGAAACCACCAATAATCACCAAAGCCACGTAGGGATTCTTTTATGCATTGCAACTTCATTCTACAGCCTACAGTTAGTGTCCATTAATGAGGGGAAAAAAGAAAAACTCAAATCTAAAATTTAGCCAAAACAGAACAACATTTGAGTTCATCAATCTTCAGTCTGATCACCATTGAAATGCACTCCCCTTAAGTTAAGTATTGTATCCCTCCCTCTGCCTAAGGTGAGACACCTTAAGGTCCTTAACCCGAGGCAACTGCAGCTAAAGTTCCCTACAACAAACAAATTTTGAAATCATAAGAACCCCAAGCTACATAAACCATTAATTTTCCATGTTACATTCTACTACAATTATATACTACCAATTTCTTGAACAATTTCAAGCTAAACCCACGTACCCATTTCACATATAAATATCATTTCACCTATGGCTCCCACCATCCCTCCAAATAGAATATTAGGAAAATAGCATAAAAATTCCAAATTTTAAGTAGAGAAGCAACGTACAATCCAGCATTGATAAAACCCACTTGCTAAAAATTGAGAGTCACTTACTTATGAAGATGCACTCATTATGATATTTTCTTTTTCTTAAAGTGCAATCTATAATGAAGAAAAGTTAAAGTCTAATGATACTTAACCATAATATTACTTCCATAAAAAACATAAGGGTTTTGCATCAGTTGTCGCCCCACAAAGCAATAGAGAAAAGCCTCAAAGAAATCATGTAATACTAAAATAGGTGTAAGCCACAATCACTCAAAAAACAGGTTCATAGCTAATGTGCAAAAAACGTGGGCAACAGTTGACATCAAAAGCCTCGAATCAACAAAGTAAAGCACATTGAACTGATTCTCAAGTACGAGCAGCAATTGGTTCTCCAACAGGGCGGGGTCCTTCTAAGCACTTATCATCCACCTAATAGAGCTTTAATCAAAATCAACTCTATCCCCACCAGCCTCTAATAATCAATTTCAGTTAAAATTAGCTCATTGTAAAAGTATTTCATCTAACACTATAAGTCATATCTCTCTCAGGCATTTAATCAAACATCTCTATGGCATACTCAAAAGCAACGAGTCTATAACATAAAATTGAACAAACGAGCTCATAGAGACCCTACCCAAAAATTAAAACAAACCAAGAATTTATACTATAGAAATTCGAACATGGATATTAAAAATAAAAAAGAGTTTCTTTATGGATTTAAACTCTTAGATTTTCCGTATTTCAGTACCATCAATTTTTAGCATGCAATGGACCATAGCCATATGTAGGGGCATGTTTTACAGCCTAAGCCCAAAATGTGTGGGATCTTGGCCCAATGAGTCTAATACAATAAATTTGTAGAGAGCAGATTGAAATACTAGGCCCTAATGAATTTGACAACGGCTAGTATGGATTCAGGAGATGATCAGGCAAGAACAATGAATATAGAACTGATTGGATTTTCTTGTCTAAGGAGGTAAATCTCTATATAAATCAATTAAACTGATTACAGGTATAACTTTGATTTCTACAATATTCTTTCTCTATTTTTTCTGATCCCCTCCTCATGGAGGGTCTCTTACATTATATATCTCCAGTTGAACCATTTCGATCCTACACTGCAGTGCATTTAATGCAGTGGTAACAGTTTTTCCTTAGATATTTTTGGGTTCCATTCCTTCTCGTTTGTTCATGAGACACGTCCCTATCATTGGAGCTTCTTGGAAGGCCACCTTAATTGTTGGAATACATATTTTGAGCCGTATTTACCATATCTGAGGAGGAGTTCCTCCTCGGACCACCTTCCATTCATTCCTTATTTATAAGATTATAAACTGGAATCTTTCATAACTATTTGTCCCTCCTCGGACTAGTCAACGTCCTCGGACAAAACCCAAGGCCCAATATATGTTTTTGGGCCCTTATCCCTACACCATAGATTACAATTCCAATGATAAGTAATGTAAAAAAAAGCTTCTCATTTACAATCATCCCTTAGCTCTTTAGCCAACCATTTACAAATCAGAATTTTTAGGAACAAGCAAACGGAATGAATGAAAAGAAAAAAAAATTACCAAGTGTTGGGTATTGAATGGTGTGACGGAACCACCAAGTCGCTGCCGGGACAAGGGTGGCGAGATGACGGTGAGAAGCTCTATGGTGGCTCTGGTCAGACCTTTGGTTTCTCCTCTCTTTTCTCTGCCGGTCAGAGGTCTCTCCTCTCTCTTCTTTCTAGTGAATGAATTTGTTTTGTGAGGAACTCATGCATCTCACATGCCTAGTCCGTTAGTGATTTAACGTTAGACTAACTAAAGTATTGATTTGACATGTATGTATACTTTAGGGAGTAAATTGGCTAATATAATAGTTCGAGGGGTGTCTTGGCCAATGATTTGGAAGTTTAGGGGGGTATGTGCACATTGTTCCCTAGCATATATATCACCTCTTTGGTGTCCTGATTTGGCTTCTCTGCCCATTACCGATTCTGCTATGGCTGTACAGCTACTTCACTTCTGTCCAATTCACATAGAAAATAAAATATTTTGTGAATAAAACTTTTTTTTTAGAACTATCTAGTTAATAAAACTTAGTCAGCAATTGCTGGCATATCTGATGAGGTTACAAGTTACAAATATGTATATGCATGTGTACTTTTGATGTACAATCGTATATGCATGCTCAAAATATGTAATCAATTTTATATATATACTGACACAATAAGACAATAATAATGCATTTCACCAATAGAAGACACGTAATGGTGCATCTTTTGAAGCATTCCACCAAGACACTAATGCATTATCTCCTATAAATCAGTAAATTACTAAATTCATAAGATCCAAAACACCTCTACCAATATAATTATATAAATATCATGCTACACCTTGAATATATATATATATATATATACATATATATAGCTAATAGTAATAAGGGTGTTTAGAATTCTTAAATACCAAAGAAATGTTAAATTTATATTTTTATAATTATTAATTAGTTCAGGTCTGAATTTAAGATCACATATTTTAATATTATGATAAAAATTATCAATTGTCTCAAATATTTAAGTCGTTATAAAATTGTTAATTTATTAAAATAGAAAGCTAAAAAGAATGAGGACTTATTTTCTCTCTCTGTCTTCATCAATTTGTGTAGACAGACAATTTTTATATGGTTGTTTATGATTGATAAATATTTACAAAATATTATAACTACCATTCATCTTTTGATAAATAAAAAAAATCATTATATTTTGGCAAAAAGTTTTCATTCTTATATAATCGGATAAAAATTTCGTTGTGTATACAAAACAAACGCTTTGAAAATAAAAATAAAAATATTTATTTTGCAAGGTTTCCAATAGATATTCTACACTGCTACATTTGGCGTAGCTGCAGTATACGATTGACTGACCTATCTTCAGGAGAGACAACTATCATCAAACCGCATAAATCCAATAATACTCTTGCATAATTAATCCTTTGAATGAGTCATGACTTTTAACATTTATAGGGCCACTAAATTTTATTTAAAAAATAAAAAATGTTTACAGCTAAATTACTCTGGGAAGCAACTTTTGGATTACTTCTAAAAAAAAAAAAATTCCTGCTTCACAAAAACTTGCTAAAAAGGCAAAAAACATTTTACAAGTTTCATGAAAAAAAAAAACGTTTTAGTTTACCAAACAATATACAAGTCACTTCTAAATTTCTAATTTTAAAAGCTGAAACGCCCCTATAGAAACCACTAAAGCCTTGTGTTATAACACAAACAAAAAGTATACAGGGAAATAAATTTTTTTAATGACTTCTAGCAAAATACAATGGTTCTTTCAATTAGGATACTCTTGTATTATCTTGAGCTACATCTTTTAGTTAACATTTAAAGCCGAGACTCTTAAAAAGAAAAGATTATGTCCAAGTGTTTAGTGTGCTAGACATGCATGATGGAGCTATAACAGCTTTGAGTAAAAAACACTAAAACAGAGAAAAAAGCTAGCCAATGGAAGCAATAGCGGTTTGTCCAAGCCATCTGATCAATATTTAGTGCGCAATATATGATCATTGAAGGTGACTAGAGAGCACTGATGGAAACCCAACATGATCCTTCCAAAGTGGTTTACTTATTAAGACTTAAGAGTTTTTTGTAGTGGTCTGGTCTTTATCTCATGCAGTTAGGAAAGGGAACAAGGCAGCCCATTAGCTAGGTATGTATGTTCAACATGTTGTAGAAACTAGGGACTAGCTAGCATGGATGGATAGCCCTCCAAATTTTTGGGAAAGCTATATATTTTAGGGTCCGGTTAATAGATGCTCTTATAGTATTTGTTATTAGGCAATTTTAGGAAAATTTTAATAATTTATGCTACTTTTATGGAAAATATAAAAAACAGACAAAATTTTAGTTACTTTTTTTTCTTTTTTCATAAAAAGTTTTCAAAAATATTTATGAATCAATGCCCTTAGGGCGTATGTTAACTTTTTGTTATATTTTATGATCTAACAAAGGAAAGAGCATTTGTTGGGAAACCATAAGTAAAAGAGAAATGATATGTCTACAACATTTTCACAACATTTTTTTAACAAATCCTGAGTAAAAATTAGACCTTTTCTTTCCCTTTCTTTGGCCAAAATTATTTTTATGTGATTGAATTGCTAATAGTTTTAGTAAAATCCAAACTTTAATGACTTAATTTTGGTTCAAACTTTAGTGGTCAGATATAACAATAGAAACTTCTTGTATTATATTGTGATAAGATCGAATCACAAGTGGATAAATGACATTTTTTTTCCTAAATAATATATTATTATATTTGAGAAATTAAATGTAAACAATTTTTTTTACATTTATTTCAATGCTGAAAATATAACAAAATTACTTTTTTTTAGGCATAATAGCATATTATTGACAAAACTAAACATAGTGATCACATTGAACATGGATTAGAAGTTGTAGGACAAAAAAATGAAAAAAAAAAAATGAAACTTTAAGGATAAATATAAAATTGTCCAAATTTAAAGAGTGTGATTTATAAGGATTAAAGTTATGTCCAATGCACTGATGCACTAGACAAAATCTTTATAATTAAATCAAAATAAAATTTACACAACTAACTATTATGTTATTTTGTTATTTCTCTTTTATTTTTCCTAACATCCTTTTTGTTTGTTTGTTTGTTAATAATCAGTTAATCACTATGGACACAGGACACTTCCAATTGAGGATTAGGATAGTTAAAATTACAACGAACGCTACATGATTTAGCATAAATGCCATTTATCATGATGTATGATTACAAAGAAGCAAAAAAAAAGGTAACCAAAACGGATGGGCTCCACAATCCATGATCTAATAAAAAAAATTATCCGTTATTATTATTTGTAAATGTCCCATTTGGCTTGCATTCTACCTAGTTAGGTTCGTAATTTTTTTTTTTGGATTCCAGTTAGTTCAATTGATAAAGTTTTCGATGGTTAAATAAAAAAATTATGGTTCAATTTTGGTTTACACCAAAAACCAATCAGTGTCTTACTCTAATGACAAAGAGCTATTATCGGGAGTAGACGTCATAAATTGAAACTCTCAATAAAAAAAAGTTTGAAGTTTTTTTTTTTTCGGAGGTAGAAAAAATACACAAATCCCTGTGTTTTGTTTGTAATTTGAAAGCACGAAAGTTGTTGAAGTTTTGCACTTAACAATTAAACCATTACCCTCTTACACATGTATTACTTTGTTCTTTTAATAAGATATTCTACCTATTCAGTCAAAAAACAATTAAACCATTAAAATATTTATTTAAAATGGTGATTTCCCCTTACACAAACCTTTGTTGTATTATATTATATTTAAACCATTAAAAATATGTTAAAACAAATGGTAAGTTGTTCATGCAAATAACACATGTTCATATTTAAATATGTATTTTCACATAAAACAATATCACTCAATATTTTGTATTATGCTGAAAAACACCCAAAGGCACTAAGTGTTACAAAATTAAGGTTAACATATAAAATATATATATGCTACATCTACAATATTTTTACAATACTTTTACAACAAATCATATAGTTGGTAAGTAGGTTTAAAGCCTGTATATTCAAGAGTTAGGTCCTTTTAGATATACACAACTATAAGTTTCTTTAAAACCTTCTCCTCTCTCCCCGTGTGTATGTGTTAAAAATATTTAATATTCTCAAAAAAAAAAAAAAAATCATAGTTGGTAAGTTGTTACTGATTCTAATTTAAATTTATAACTTAAATTACTTTTTTATTTACCCATAACAACCAATGACAACCAACCACTTAAGATTTGTCGTGAAAGTATTATAAAATGCTGTAAACGTAACATTTTTTAGTAAAATAATACCAAATAGGAATTTGTGTTTTTACTTTTTAAGGGAAACCATATGAGGATTTTGTGTACCCCTTTAGGTTCATCAAAGGCTCAAACTCGGTTGGGTTGTCTATTGCCTCGGTAAGTCAAAAAAGGGAAAAACTAGGTTAGGTTGACTACAAAATGTGAATAAATTCTAAATTGGGGCTGATAACTCATCAATTCATTTTCTTCATTCATGTAATTTAATAAAAAAAAATCATATGGATGATTTGTTTCTTAATTTGATATGTCGCTAAAGGTCATTATGCTAAAAATAGCCTATACAAACATAGAAAGAGTGGTGCTACAAAATTTACCCTTTTATTATATAACCCTCATAAATTCATGTGTCACTTTTTAGAAAAAAGTCATACTTTGACATTGAAAATGAATATTCTCCTTCTACTTAATCCTAATGAATTCTTAACTCAAATAACATTTATTTATTTCATATTAAAGAGATTGAAATCTTTCAGTGTTTTCAATGAAAATGTATAAGATTTAAATCTTTCCTCCCCATTGTAATTATTGTACTTCTATTTATAATGGGTTTTGGTTAGCTTCGGTAAAATCTCTTGCTACCGAATATGAGATATGAGAGATCAATTCTGTCTACACCTAAAATCAATTGGTGTTTTTTATTTTTCAAAAAAAAAATTGTGTCTTTTTATTTTTATTTGTATAATATATAATATAATATATGTGTGTGTGTGATTTGAATCCCAACTCCCCTCCCTTACTTAGACGTGGCAAAACGAGTGGGTCGGGTCAATTGGATCACAGGTCTAAACATATCATTTTTAAATGGGTCAATCGGGTTGCGGGTCAGCCCGTATTTTTCAAACGAGTTTTTTTTTTTTTTCAATTTCAAAAACAAATCAATGACAATCTGTTTAAAGAAAATGAAAAAAATTAATGACAACCTGTTTAGAAAGAATGAATAAAATCAATTAAACAAATCAAAAACAATTCTGACAGTTTTGAGCATGAAAAAAATTATTTATAGTCATAAATTCATGATGGAAAAAGTCTTCAATGTTAATAACTCATTGTCAAAATGCATGTAATTACAAGTGTATATTTTAAGTTTACTTCACTAATAATATCATTCCCACAAAAGAAGAAGAATAAAAAAAACTACATTTCATCGACCATGTCTAGTTATCAGCCTCCTTAAGTACACATGTTCCTATTGCATTTAAAATAATAATAAAGTTAGATTACTTAGAAAGATAAATTAAACAAAAAAAAGTTTTAAGAATAAACATAATATATTAAGTAAATAAGAATAAGTAAATATTTTATAAGAATTATACTCAGTCTCAATTTACTCAACATTGATAGCAAATTTAGCACTATAAATATTTATACTTATAAATTATAGTTTAAATTGACCAATTTCATCAGTATCTTTATCAACATTACAATATTTTAATATAATTTAAAGTACCACAAAAGTAAATCAATAAAGAATTAAATTTGTATGACAAAGGCCAAGAAAAGACTAGAGGCGCAAGAGTCTTCTCTGAAAGACTGAAATTGTGAAAGGTTGAAAGCTCTTACTCTTAGTGGTTTGTGCCTTTCAGCCTTTGTGGACTACAGCTACTGCAAGTTATTTATTTATTTTTAGAATCAACTACAAGCCCTTAAGTCTAGCCATTTACTATGTTAGTAAATAGTGAGTAGGTTAGTGTACTAGACTACTAGACTACATTTGATTGAAATTGTGAGTCAAGTTTGTGAGCCCAGAACTGTGTAGCGTCTTATCAAATTGAATGAGAGTTTTTTATTTTTATTTTATAATAAATGGGTTGTCTTGTCTTATTTTATGCATGTAAAGTGTGAACATTTAACTATAATTTATGAGTTTAGGTGTTTTGTGCTTTATACACCAAGTATTAAGACATAATTTAAATATTTTTTTAGTAAATTTTTTTAACGGGTCGGGTTATGAGTCAACCCGATTTTGTTTTAAATCAAAAAATTCGAGTTCAAGTCAAGTATTTTTCGGATCGAGTCGGGTCAAAAAATTCTGACCTGTTTTGCTATATCTTTATACCATCTACCTATCTCAAAAAAAGATTAAAAAAAAAAAGTGAAAAGACAAGGAGTAAGATTGTGCAGTTGAGGTTTTGCTATAAACTTGGTTGGAGGCTAAAACCAACAATGGGAAGATTTTATACTACCCATTTCTTATATACTATATCATTAACAATGGTTAAGATATCTATTGATAAAGAAAGTTGAGAGTGAATTACATTTTAAATCCTATATCTTAGCAATTTCAAATTACATCCTACAATTTCAAAAAATTTAAATTAATTAATGAAATTTGATAATTAATACTATTACAAATTAAACCTAATAATATCACAAGTTCAAATTGATTCTCAATAAAAAGAAAATCATATAAATTAAACCCTAGAATTTTAGGATTTGATTGGAGATTTAAATTAATATGATTTCAAAATTTCAGTTTTTGACTTACACAATTAAACAAATTTATGATTTAATTTAAATTTAAAATTACAAAATTATAACGTTAAATCAAAGTACTAAAGTATAGATTAAGGCATATTAAAAAGTCATGATTACATATCAAAACCACGAAACTTTCTACCATTGGCCCCCACAACACCTCTCAATTTCAACTACACTACACTCGAGTACCGCTGATAAATATTGCATCAAATCCCGCTCCTCATCCGCCTTTTCCGCGTAATCAAAAAATTTTAAATTTTAACTCTCGGACCAAAATACCCTCCATATTCTCCCAAAAAAAAAAAAAGTTCCTCTCTCTTGCCTTTGCCTTTGCCTTTGCTAGTTTGCTTTTCTCATTCACACACTCCTTTTTTTGCTCTTTCATTTTCCGTCATCATTAAAATCACACATAATAAATTCACCGTCAAATCTCACTGATTCAAATACTTCAATGCCGGCTGAATCCCATAACGCCGTTAACTAACTGCGACTCAGTATATTCTCTCTCTCTTACTCTCTATTTATTCAATTTCCATAATAAATAGAAAATCTGAGTTGGATTTTGTTTTTTGAATTTTGAATTGTACAATCGGCCAGTAATAGTAGGTTAATAACTCCCACACTGTTTTTGTTTGGTTGATAGGATTCAAGAAAGAAAGAAAGAAAGAAACTAATAAGAGATATTTTCTTTGAATTATTCTTTGATTTCTTTAAATTTTTTTTTTTCCGTTGCTTTACTGGATTCTCTTTCTGCAAGAAAAGTACTAGAACGGAAAATTTTTTTGACTAGAAAAGCAGAGTTTGGAATTGTAAGTCACGTTTTTTCTTTATGTTTTTTCTTTTTTCGTTTTTTGGATTCTGTTTGGTTGCCGAGAAAATCAAGAAAATGGAGTGGAGTTTTAACTTCTAAATTTATGATACCTTGCGACTTTAGTTTTTTACATTTTGAAAAATTTCAGGCCATTTTCGTTCAGTTTCTCGGCAGCCAAACGGTTCTTTCTTAGTTGTAGTGCTAGTAGTTGCAGAATTTGTAGAAAAATAATGAGAGAAATACCTTGATCTTGTCGAATCCCGAAAAGGCTTTTTATATAGTTTGATTCTTTTTTGGTGTCAGAGAGTAGTGGAAGGGTTTCAGGGTAGTGAGAGTGACGAGGGCAATTTGGTCTTTTTGGGACCACTAGCCTTAGCTTCATGGATTCTAAAAAGTACTAGTAGTATAGGGATATTGAATCAGAACTCTGAGTCTCTCTGACACACTTGATTTGTAAATTGTGAACTATATCAATATTTTTTTGTTTCATTTTTATTTAATTTTTAATTTTGTAAACTAGTCGTTGGCAACGGTACCTGAAAGCTCTTCGTAAAGATTTCCTAGTATTTAGCAACGTTTTTTTTTTTGGTTTAAATAAATATATTCATTAAAAAGTCAGTTTATTTATCTGGCTTTTTTTTGGTGGGTGCAGGACTTGTTTAGATAATCACTTTTGTTGGAGCTCTGCTCTGTTACTTCAGCGTTCAAATTTGCTTTGAGGATTTTCTTTGCAGCTAAAAAGGGTAGGAAGAAGTTCCTGAAAATGTTATTTTATTTTATTTATTATTATTTGCAGTGTTGCTTTTATTATTGTGATTGGTGTTATAGTCCCAAGTGTTCTTGGCATTCTATTTGTGTAAAACCATGAAATGGGTATGTGGAATTTTTGGGTTTGGGTTGATTTTTGTTTTTGTTGGGTTTTTTGGAATTGGCAATTTGATATAATGAGTCCTCTTGTAGATAAATCATATATGCTCTTCGTTTACAGAGTCAAGTTACTAGGCTGTTAAGAGTGTGGTTTTTTTTTTCCTCTCTAAATAGTTGTTTGGCTGCTTGGGAAATGTAGGAGAAGGTTTTGTTTTTATTAAATTATAAATGGGTTTGTACGAAGTAGATTATTAAGGGAATGCTATTATTCCAGCCACTGTTATTGCTTCACTGTTCAGTTCTTAAGGTTACTCTCATAATTATTATTTTCATGCTGCATGCTGTCATGCTGTCATGCTTTATTTTCGTCCAAAATAAAATTTTGTTATAATTTCTTCCTCTGTTCACTTTTCATATCCTTTTCAATATTTTCAGCAATCTCAATCATGTTTTGGCGTGTTTCTGTGTTTCTTTTGTTTATGCCAGGTTCAGTGAGATCTCATTGGCTTTAGAGTTTGGCCTAAAGTATCAAGACTAAAGGCTGGAAACTTTCATGAGCTAAGATTTACTCATGAAGAAGCTGTTCTTTTTCAGATCATCTGCATCCAGCAACGGGAGCGCTGATGGGGTTTCTCCACCATCAAAGGATAAGAGAGGTTATGGGGAGAACCCGTTGGAAAGTGGGATGAGTAGTAAAGCCAGTGACAGAGGTGATCATAGTTTCAGGAGTCCTAGGAACTTGTTTTCCAAATCTCGAAAGCAAGTATCTGATAGCCAGAGCTCTAGTTCCAGTTCAGGTCTTAGAAGGAGCCGCTCATTGTCATCAGGTGCCTTAAGTGAAAGGCTGGGACAAACGGATTTGTTTTGTGTCAATGATCAAAGTAGATCTCCTTCTAGTAGTGCAAGTAGTGGTCGACATCAGCAATGTGATCATTCATCTCGGTGAGTCTACATTTATGAACCTGAACTTGTTGAATGAAGCTTATTTAGTTGATATAAACTTCGTTAAAAAAAAATCATTTTTATCATTTTGGCAATCCAGTATTAGAATTTGCTTCTTGAGACTGACTTTAATGTGCTTCCTTTATGTGTTAGTCGTCGTGCTTATACTCCTGAGAGGCAATATAAGGCAAAACGATTTGAAGAGCCAGCTATTCAAAATGCTCGCGGATTTGAGAGGCCTGGTTCTGCTGGTTCTTCCAGAACCTACAATGACTCGTCATCCATTTGCTCTAGCAATATTTCAAGCAAGGTTGTGGACCGCTACATTGATGGGGAGCAGCAGCAGGAAAAAAGCAGGATTAATAACAGTTCTTCACAGAGAAATTATAATGGAAATGCTGGGAGGCTTCCCCCACGAGTTCAGTATACAGCGCCTACTTCTCCAACAGATAGTTCCAATGATAAACCAAGGGCTTGTTCCTTTAGGGAAGCTAAAAGTTCCCGGCTTCGTTTCTCATCTAAGGATTGGACAGAAAGAGGATTTGGGCATGAATCTCCTCGGAGACTTGCCAAGAATGTTGTTGAGAGACTCTCCCAGTCTAATGTTTTCCCCAAAACAAGTTCAAAGCCGTTTGACCTTGATGTTCCAATTACGATTGAAGATATCTATGGTAGACCCTTGGACAGGTGCTTCAATGCAAATTCAGATGTGGTGGCTGAAAAGATTTATCCATTGGATGAACCTTATGAAACAGTTAATGGGTATCGCGAGGAGGTTAACTCAGGCTTCCTGGGGCAGAATCTTTTTCACAGTGGTAAAAGTGAGGATGTGAACTCTGATGAAATTGAAGATGACACTGATGCAGGACTAGGAATAAGATCCAAAGAAGCTGAGCAGAGGGTCATGCTTCTTTCTGAAGAACTTGAGCAGGAAAGTTTTCTTCGAGATTGTGGGTTTGATGTCTCAATGTTGATTCAAAAAATTAGAGACCTAACAGAGGATAGGATAAGCTTGTCACTTGAGGTTTCAAACCTTTTACAGTCTCAAATTGCTGAGAGGGCTTCTGCTAGGGAAGAACTCAGATGGGCAAAGGAAGAATTAGAGGCCCGAACCCGACGATTAGAGAAAGAGAAGAATGAGTTGCAGTCAGGATTGGAAAAGGAGTTAGACAGAAGGTCAAGTGACTGGTCATTCAAGCTTGAGAAATATCAGTCAGAAGAGCAAAGGCTCCGTGAGCGAGTTAGAGAGCTTGCAGAGCATAATGTCTCACTTCAAAGGGAAGTTTCATCCTTTGACGAGAGGGAAAGAGAGAGCAAAAGCATAATAACAAATTCAGGGGAACAACTTCATGACCTTACCACAAGTGTGGAAGAACTAAAAGTGGATAATGAAGACTTACGACAGAATCTCTCTGAACTACAGGAGAAATATAGAGCAGCAGAAGAAGATCGTGAATGCATCCATAAAAATTTTGAAGAGAAGGATAAAGAGTGCAAAGAGCTGCATAAATCTATTACAAGATTACTAAGAACTTGCAGTGAACAAGAGAAGACGATTGATGGGTTACGAGAAGGTTTTAGTGAGAAACTTGGGGAGGATCAGACAGTGGAGAAGTTTGATAAGCATATGGCGAAATTACAGATGGAGCAAATGAGGCTGACTGGAGTAGAGCTTGCTTTGAGAAGGGAATTGGAATCTTGTAGGCTCGAAGTTGATTCTCTTCGACATGAGAATATATACTTACTAAACCGCTTGAAAGGAAATGGGAAAGAAAATTTTGCTTTAACTTTCAAGCTAGATAAAGAAATGTGGACCCGCCTCTGTTGCTTACAGAATCAAGGGCTATTGATGCTAAATGAGAGCACCGACTTATGTTCAAAGTTACTGGAATTCATCAAAGGGAAAGCAGGCCAATTTCTTCCAGATGCTAAGCATGGTCTGGAAGTTATCAAGAATGGTTTAGGTGCACAATTTGTCGTTGAAGCTGAAGTGAAACTTCAGGGATTCAAGCGTGGAACTGAGAACCTGACAAGGAGTTTGCAGATGATGTCTACTTTGTTGCATGAGAAGTCCACTCCGGGTGCTTCCAAATTACAGTCACAGTGCACTGATGCTGATGGATTGGTGCAACAAAATGATCAAACATCAGAGGTTAATTGCTGCTAATTTGTTATTTCAGACCAGAATGTAGAATTTGAAGTTCTTCATTGTTTATTACCTATGCTTTTTTATACCCTTGTTAACATGTTTACTTGAATTGATCTGGGGTTGGTGAGTTGTTTTTGCATTGATTCTGATTGTTGGTGTTTTTTATTATATAGGATGTTATAAGATCTGAGCTTAAAGCAGAAACTTTACTAACTAGTCTATTGAGAGAGAAGCTGTATTCTAAAGAGCTGGAAGTTGAGCAGTTGCAAGCTGAACTTGCAACAGCAGTAAGAGGCAATGACATTCTCAGATGTGAAGTCCAAAATGCACTAGATAACCTTTCCTGTGTC
Organism: Quercus suber; assembly: GCF_002906115.3. Lineage (NCBI taxonomy): Eukaryota > Viridiplantae > Streptophyta > Magnoliopsida > Fagales > Fagaceae > Quercus > Quercus suber. Next base: position 118,829 of record NW_027070135.1, read on the forward strand.
ACTCATAATTTGAAGGATCTTGAACTTCAGGTAATTCTATACTTCCATCTCCACTTTGGAAAGTTGTACTTAGAAAAAGGTGAGGTTTTAAAAGTGCGGTTCTAAACTGCCTTCCCTAGTGGGCAGTGGGCACTTAATCCTATTAATCCATGTGTATTGTGTATATGTATGTGTTTGCTGTTTATATTACTTATTTGATTGTCTATCTTTATTTCCCACTATTCATCTGTTTATTTTCTGATGGAAGTTGATATGTCTAACTTTCTAAGTATACTTCTTTTTCTATGTGATTGTCTATCTACTTGAGCGTAACCTGGGCTTACTTAAAGTAATGAGGTCAACTAATGGTATGTTTGGTTAGATGAATTTAGTTCTGGACTAAGACTAGAGTATGGTTAGTGCAAGGTAGAACAATAAAGAGATGTTATAGAATAAAGAGACTTCGGAATAAGATGGATTAATATGTACATTGAATGTATTCATAGTAGTAGTAGTAAGGTTTGGAACTAGCAATAGTTCAGATTGGCTATGGAACGTTGAAAGCTAATCGTTTTCAGTATCTTTGAGAGATATTCATAAGGGTGACTGGTGAGTATGTATGTGTTGTGAAACATGCTTTGTGGTTTCAACCGCTTGGCAGGAAAGGCATTCAAAAATGCATGATTATAAAGAGGATGTTTATCTGGATGATTGGCAAGACAAGAAAGATAGAATACGATGTAATTTTCTGTTCAGAGTTAAAGGTTGCACCAAGGAGTTGAGGTTACGATTAAGTTCAGTAGTACGGTGGACTTGGTCATAGGACTAAATGATTAACCTGATGAAGATGGGTTCATGAGCTATTATTTTCATAGGTGACATACTGGAAATTGATTTAGGTGTTATTTTATACATATGTGTGTATTTCCACTAGAATTTGCATCTTGTTTGCACTGAAATTCTGGTCGTCTCTGAACTTATTCAACTCTGGTTATATTTTTTGTGAGTAGTTTCTAGTAAAGGCAGAACCAACTACATTAAGAAGCTAAAAATTGTTTGTTAGTTGAGTATTGATGTGCTTGAAGTTACAGTACTTGTTTCATTAAAACACACATCGGAATCAGGGCACTAGATATTTTCATGAAGATGCGCTGCGAATTATACTAGAAGTGGATCACATGCACTGCAGTTATTTCAGTGGCAATTAGGATTTGATCATTACTGAAGCTGGAACAGCGCACGCACACACACATATATAGAATTGGTAAGTTGCACACGCACCTTGTGTGTCTTTAACTCACAACCTCACTTTACATCCATTATTATGGGAAGAGGATGTCATATGAGCTAAGAGTTCATTGGCAGGTACATCAACATTTTTATTTTGCTTTTAAGGTCTGATGGCATGACACTTGCACATCTGTGCTATATACTTGATACAGCTTTCTCAATTTTTTTCACCTTTGTTTAGGCATCCTTTTGGTTTCTACCTTGTGTCATTGTACTTGGAAGTAACGTCCTAGGAAGTTTTTTCACCCTCAAGAGCTTACTATATATTTTGCAAATAGATAGAGTGCTCCACTTGTATATCATCTAACCAATTGATGCTTATGAAATTTTACAGTATTGCACCTTTACTTCTTGAAAGTCTATCACTAGTTCCTAGCCTTTGCCTTGTCAAACTTCAAAAGTTTCTTTCTCCTTTACAACAGATGATGCGGAAGGATGAGAACTTAAACCAGCTTGAAAGCAACCTTCAAGAATCGTTAAAGGAATTAACAATTATGAGAGGGATACTGCCAAAAGTATCAGATGAGAGAGATTTGATGTGGGAGGAAGTGAAGCAATACAATGAGAAGAATATGTTATTGAACTCAGAGGTTAATGTACTGAGGAAGAAGATAGAGGCCCTTGATGAAGACGTCCTTCTGAAGGAAGGTCAGATTACAATCTTAAAAGACTCCCTAAGGAAAAAACCTTTTGATCTTCTTGCCAGCCCTGATTCTTTGCAAGATTTCCTTCTGGAATGATAGCTGGATATTTCATTAGGGAGGATAAATCACACTGTCCATAGTCCAATACTTTTGTGCTTGAGGCTGCTCTTTCTTTTCTAGCTTTTATTTCTTTTCCTTTTACTTTGATTGAAGCTTTTGATAAGGAGTAAAAGAAACATACCGTGATTCTTGTGATTGAACAGTTACACTAAATTGTATGTAGTTGGCTTCCCAGCTTAGCATTACCAGAAGAATTTGTCTTTGCAGTTCATTTTTCTCTTGTAAGAATGCCTTTCCCTTTTTAGTTCTCTAGTTCCTTGTTTGTGCAGAGGAAAAAGCTCTTGTTTGGTGACAATCAACAAGATGTCGTTTTAAGGACCATAAAATGATGATGTATTGTTAACATAAAACGTGGTTTGAGGATGTTGACTAAATTATTAATGTCACGAAGGCTCTACCATTGAGCTTTCTTTATTTTCTTCAAAGTCTTGCAAGCACGAATATTTGTTTCCTTTGAATGTTTGTTCAAAACTCTTTTACACAGGTGTGCAGCCAATCTACCAAAATCAACCTGACCCAATCCAACTCATTGGGTTTGGTAAGTTTTTAGGGCTTGGTGGGTGACAATTTTTTTTTATAGCGGGTCGGGTTGGGTTTGGATCATAAAATTTCAAACCCACTAAGCCCGACCTGACTCACTCATATATTTAAAATATATTATATTATTAATAACTTTTTTTAAATAACCAGCTTTTCCTCCTATCTTATATAAAAACCAATATGAATGAATATTAATTCATATAATGTATAACTGAGTTGGAATATTAGTTCATATATTAATGTATATTTGGTTTATCAATTCAAGTGACGGGTATGATATATATTTTTCTGCTCAATTTAATAATAATAGTATTAAAAAAAAAAAAAATTGACCAACTCATGAGGTCAACTTGACCCAACCCGACCTATGTAAGTTGGGTTGAATTTTTTTTAACCTACCATGGTGGGTTGGATAAAAAAATCTTCTTAACTTGACTCAACCCGACCCCTTACACCATTAAAATATTAAAGGAATTTAAAAGACACCTAAATTTCATTTCTTTCCTACGACGGCAGGTATTCATTCTCCAGATTTTTGTACTTTATTCATTTCATATACCGACCTAATTTGTTTCCGAAGAAAATTTTAATAAAAACACTTCCATTTCTCCCAATCTATTATGAAAATCAAAATATATTAGTACCATAGCTAGAGATTTCTGCAGTTGTTCACGAACTAAGCCTTGGAAAGGCTTATTAATTTGATTGATACATCAGTCTGTCGATGTAAATACATTTCCACTAGTCCTTCCTACTAAAATCTGCAGCATGAGGCATAAAAGCTCCATTAGGGTGACAATAATCAAACCCATACCATACATTCTCTGGCACAAATGTCCTAAAATAGAACATGTAAGAAACCGGCACCACATGGCCACCGTCCTGGGTATGAAGTACCTTCACCCAACCAGGTCTCCAATTATCTGACCCAACTTTCTTAAGGTACAATGAGCACACCCTTTGACTCATGCATGGTCCACTTGCCTCAAACATGTCAATGGCACAACGTTCAAACCCACTATATGCACCACCTTGTTTCTTTAAGCCACCTTTTGGAGCATATAACAACTTGGGATTCTTTAGATGCTTCACAGTGATCAAATTTCCCAATGAGTCGCTGAATCGGACACTCACATGATCTGTGGTATCAGCTGATGGTGCACAAGTTGTCTGAATCTCAATCGAGTATGAGCAATTTTTTTGGGACTCCAGGAGTGCCTGATTGTTTGGCTTGTTTCCAAAGGCTGGTGAGAAAACTGTGATAGAAACAATGAAAATGAGTAGAATACTTGTCCTCTTCATAGGAGGTCTGTGTTTCTCCTATGTGGTAAATTGTGTGTTTGGTTTAGTGAAAGGAACTCTCATGTATATAGTGCAATGTATAGGTCTTCTTTAGCTAGATTCTCTCAGGATATAAAGAGGAGACAAAAAGGTTAGATTCCCACTAGTCAGTCGGTTGAAAAAAAAGAAAGTTTGTGCATCTTTTAACTGTTTCACATAAATGATCTTCTTTGTCCAAATCATACGGCCAGATTTTGCTGACATGAACAGAGACTTGTTGAATGACTATGATTTGTCAATTATTTAAGAAATTTTGGAGTCATCATCGTACTGACATTATATGAAATTTATTTATGAAAGAAGTGGATAAAAGTATTTGTCATAGAAAAAGTCAGAATTTAAAAAACTTTATATAAACAAACAGGTTAACTTTAGACAGAAATGTTGTAACTTATCTGCAAAATGACTTTCTTCCTTTACGTTCCATGGAATTGATTGATTCATGATATGTATAATTCTAATAAAAGAATGGTCTGGTTAATATATGTCATTAGAGCATACATTAATTATTAATTTTAAAAAAGTTTTTATGAAAAATTGAAAAGACTGTCAAAACAATTAATCACTTTTACATTTTTTCATAAAATAGTTTACTAACGCATACCCTTACGTTAGTAAAACTCATAAAAGAATGCTATTTCAACTACTGTTGACTGCCACCATATTTTTTTAGCCAGAGTTGGAATTTGCACTGAAAGCATATGTGTGGCCAACTCTGTTACTGGTATTAGAGATGAAAGTAAGGCCATCCATGTGAATTTGAGCTTTATGAAGGAATTATATAAATCACAACTTGGATGATGCTGTGAAGTTAAATTCAAATGCTGAGAAGGAAGACAGTCATTAAAGATAGAGATCCGAAAGTAACACTAATGACATCAGAAAGTACCTACTAATCCACTTTCAAAAATATTCTCTAGGGTTAATACTATAGTACAAAAGTTGATTATCTACTTAACCTTTTATTTACCCAAAAAAAAGTAGATTTTACTCTCATGGAAGGATAGGAGGATGGGAGACTCTCATTTACAAGAATTCCCTGCTACATTTTGAGGGGGATAGACTAGCGTAGAGCTCATTCTTAGGACTTTAATAATGCCATGGTCATTGGCAGAGTCATCTGTGGTGGTGTCAGTGAATCTGATAGGGAAAAACTTAGTTCGGAAATTAGAATACATAAGTGTAGTACATTATATAATAATTCAAGGAAACATAATGCATTTTACATTCAATTATTATATAATGTGAGATATTTTGTAAATAATGTAATGTGTGGTTGAAATTTGTTTCTAGTACTCCTTACATACAGTTCATCCTCTATACATTTTGAATAACCTAAAAAAGAAGCACATATAAATAAATCCATCACTTATATTAGAAAAAAAAAAATACCAGACTTTAATAGCTTAATAAAAATATAATTTTATCAAAAACCTACCAACATTATGCTAAGAAGGTGACATAATTATCAATGAAGCAACTTCTCTTTTTATAGAAATCTCTCCTCCCAACGCATCACTTAAGTGGACTGAAATAGACTAAATGGACCGAATTAGACCGAATGGACTAAAATGGATTGAACTGGATCTAATGGACTAAAGTGAACTAAAATAGATTGAAATAAAGCGAATGTAGGGGTGGCGCTACATTATTCTCAGGGAGTTCAAATGAACCCCCTGACTTCAACAATATATATATATATATATATTTTTTTTTAGTTTAACATTATAATTTTTTCTTAAAAGTATTTTTGCACACCCTAACTTAAATTTTGCACACCTTTATTATAAGTATTTCCAACTCTAAAAATAAAGAGTAAGTGTTTGTGAATTATAAGTGTCACTATTTTGTTATAAATTTATATTATGTGTGTGAGTGTGTATAATATTGATTGTGTGCATTGCTTCTTGTTATAATGTTATTTGTGTGAATTGTGATGTGTGTGGATGTTTATGTGTACAATATAAATACAATATAAATTTATATAATTTAATAATTAGGAAACAAAGATTGTTTGTGTAGCGGTATTTGGCTTGGAGGTTCATAACACATGTTGTGTAATGGACCTAAGGCCCACGCCGAGGACAGAATATGTTCGAGGATGGGTAAACGTTATCAGAAAGGTCCATATTAACAAACAAAGAAGTCAATTTAGATCATGACGACTTAAGGGGTTGTACCGAGAATAAGAGTCACCTCGGCTGACCAAGGTCATCACCCGTAGAGATGATCTACTATTCGAAGAAACATCACAAAAGTACTTAGTTGATGTAGATAAGCACTACGGAAGCTCAAGACATAGAAGAATCATAAAAAATCCAAGGAAAAGGCTACTATCTCTGCATTAAATGCTCTGTAACTAACTCTCTGGCCGCATTAATGTGGAGGTGATGCCTGAACAGTGGGTTTCAACCTTACAGCTACTACATGAAGACTTATGGGAGGTGCTGATGGGACAAGTATCAAGATTCACCATTTGGCATGCACGTGGAAGATAGGGATGGCAAGGAAAAAGAGCATAAAAGGAAGGAGAGGGAGCAAAGAAGGGAGATTGAGAAAATCAAAGGGAAAACTCTGTAATATTTAGGAACAAAAACTTGTATCTGAATTTGAAGATGATATAAGAGAATAGGACACCTCGGAACTTGCCAAGGACCATTTTTCTTCAGTATAATCCTTGTTTGTTTCATTCTCTGATCGTCTGATTGATTCCAATATCTGTTTGATCAACTAAAGCCCAGTTCTCTAACCCATTCTCTACAAATTCATTGTTTTTGGGCTTTTTGGGCTGAAGCCATTCCATATAGTGGGCTATAAGCTCAAAACAGGTCCTTACAGTTTGTTACATGTGTGTATATTGTTATCATATTATAATAACTTTTTGTTATAAAGTTAGTAAAATTTAAGAAAAAAAAATTATAAAGTTAGTGATTGTCCAAGCATTTGATTGGTTAAGTAGACACGAGTGTATAATTTTATGTATGAATGAGTGTGGTTGTGTGCAAAAATAACTAATACAAAACCAATGAGTTTAGTTTAGTCATTTAGTTTAAAATATTTTTATTAAAAAAATTATCAAATAGATAATAAAAACTGCATAAAAATAAAAATGTTAGATAAACTTAACAAAATAAAATGATTGTAGGCTCATACCTATCCACATTGGCAATAGATACTCATAATTCAAAATTTTTTTTTTGAGAAACAAACACACACACTCACACACAGAAGATAGGGAAAGGGGTTCTAACACAAAGACACACAACAACTCCACTCATAATTCAAAATTTGAATACTTGTAGAAGGAAATTGTAAAACTTCATGTATTAATTTTTTTTTTTTTTTTTGGTCGGTAGCTCAATATATTCAAGTTCTTTTTTTATTAAAATTTTTTAATGAACCCCCTAAACAAAATTTCTAGAGCCGCCACTGACCGGATGGATCGAACTAAAGCGAAGTATACCAAAAGGGACCAAATTGGACTGAATGGACCGAAATGCAATGCTTTAGTTTTTAAATATTATATAGATAAAAAATTTTAAATAGTAGCACTATATATTGAAAGTGATGAACTTCTTCTCAAAGCAAGTGATGTACTTAAATCCTATTATTTGAGAAAAAAATAATAATAAAGGCAATTACCCTTTATTTGTTTACAGGCCTTCCGAATGGCTTGGGAGGCTCCGGTTTCATATGATACGAAAGTGGGCAGAACCGAAAAGCCTCTTTTGTGAGAGAGAGAGAGAGGGGCTTTGAACAGGTGATGCCGTGATGGTACTAGAAACGATATTCATTTTTAAGGGTTTATCATTTTTGTGACTGTGGGCTGGTTGATCATTTAAATCTCATTTGTTCTTAAGGAATCGTCAAAATAATTTTCTTTTAATTGGTAAATTTTCTAAATTACACGTGCATCGATGGGTTTTGAGAACACTATCTCACCTTTCAACAATTCTTTCTAGAAATTTTTTTTTTTTTTAATCATTTAGATTAGACATCAATCGCATGATACATTATGTTTATAAATAACAAAATACAGGATAATGAAAAACTCACATCAATTACTGTAATATTAAAATAATAAGTAATTTCTCCTTAAAAAATATAAAGCAATAATCCAAATCTTAATGTATAAACATCCATCAGGTTACAGCTCGTCGATGAAGGAAATCATGGCTTATTAGCAAATTCAGATCCCATAATAGTCTTATTCTCCCCAATAAATTCAAGCAAGTAGTTGTGTTATCTTACATAAAGATTACAACAAAGCTTCAAATGGTTCTCTCGTGTACCATCTGGATTGCAGCGATACAGGACCATGTCCAAAATTTACAGAGATGCAGATTTCCAGAATTCAATGGGCTTCCGTTGCTGAAGAACGATACTCAATTAGAAATATAAAGAAAAAATATATACATTAACAGAAGGGAATCTTTTATTAACTATATTTTTTTTCTTGATAAAATAAAAACTACAATATTATTTTAGAGGGAATAAAACTACGCACACATTCAGAAAAAGCTCAGTCTCACTGTGAGTGTGATGAAAGGTATATGCATGCACACGAGGATGTGCACACGTGCATGTGCACGTCCACACATGCAAGTGCAGTATCTACTAACGAAGCCAGGACATGCACGTGGGTGCACATGCATTTAAAATATGGAAATTTAAGCCGATTTAACAGGAATCGTCCAGGTTCCTCTAAAAGAAACCTTTTATATAAATTTCTCTAACATGTTAGGGTGTGTGTGATTACTATTTTGAACAATATAAATATTATATATTTGTAAATAAAAAATAAAAAATTTATAAGATTGGGTAACATGATCAGGTGAGGTGAGGCAGGATGGGGCTTTAGGACAAAAATTCCGTCTAGTGTTCAAATGCACTAGACAGGACATGAAGCGGGACACGTGTCCAAAATCCAAATCATGTTGGGACCAGTGCTCCAAGGCTTTATTCTTCATTGCAGGGCCGGGAGGGGTTCCACTCATCCCCAGAACATGGACATGGACAGGATGGGGATAGCCTAGCTTGCTTGGAAGAATGGGATTCATGGCCTCACCCCATTGCCATCCCTGCATTCATTTGAGTTTACCATCCAAAGCTCTGTATATCAGGTCAATGATAAACTTGGGCCGGCTCAAGGGGTTGGTTTAATGTTTCCTAAGACCTTATGACGTCTTGGGTTCAAAACTCCTTACTAGTATTTTAGGGGCCCCTAAAGGATTCTTCTTTCTAGTGTGTGAGAAGGGGATACTAAACACATCCAGAGAAATAGTTGTGTGCTCGAAGAGCTTTGGACACATGTTAGGAAGAAGTAAAATTAATCCGTAAAGATCCAAATTTCTAGTGCTTTTACTCGCAATGTCAATCAAACACACTTGTTAGAATGCCATGCTAGCTTCGAGGATACAGGCCTATTGTCAACATCACATCCACATAGTGTCGGGGCAGTATAATTGTGCCCAATGGGGCAACTGGTCCACAGCTACCTAAAAAGAGAAAGTTCCCACTCCAAGTGGATTACCAGCTAGGCAGTTACTTCAAACCATCCCACTTGAGCTCAGAGAAGTTTAGGAGAAAATTGTCTAATAAGTTAAAGACATCTGTCATCTACTCAATTATAAATTTTACGGCTGTGTTTTGTTTATTTACCATGGCTTGTTTTTAGAATTGGATTTAGAGCTTACCTTGGCAATTGGCATTTTTGCCCTCACTGAATCAATTAAGGACAAATCAATATCTGCCACAGCAATCCCAGTTGACAATCGATCTGAAACACAAAAATAGCAGCAAATGTGAAATTAACGTTGCTGCAGCTGCTAGTGTTCATGCTACAGGCATTAAAACAATGTGACGCCAGAAAATGAAGTAGTATTTTTCTGTAAAATAGATTCACATATAAAAGTTTGCGACTTTTGGGAAGAGACAATGCTCCGAGAATAAGCATCAAAGACGTCATCTTGTATTTTGGAGGATGAATACTGTGATATTAAACTTACCAACGAGCAGACCTCGCATAGAACATCTGAAAACTATTCTAATTAATCTATATGCGTGATCTACACTATGAACCGCACTTGTCAACAATACAGCTAGTTAACCAACTGGCTTAGCAATTACACACACACACACGCAGGGAGTTATTATAACAGTTAATTGATGAAAGATCAAAACTTCCAGTTTTATTAAGTAGCAGCATAAATCAGAGGTGAAGCTTCAAAATGTACATAGGGAACTAGTTCTCACCGGGAAGTCGACCAACTACAGTTCCCCATGGATCAATAATTAAGGAGTCACCGTAGCTTTCTCTTTTATCATTGTTCTTTCCAGCTTGTGCGGCAGCTATGACCTGATAATGCATTCAAGACATCATTCGCTAGATCTTAATTAATGACGCTCTAACAAAATATTTTTCTGATACTGGAGATGAAAATGGATTCCATACATAGCATTGTGTTTCAATTGCACGAGCACGAAGAAGAATCTCCCAATGTGCCTCACCAGTTACTTTAGTGAAAGCTGAAGGTACCAATAGAACCTGCAGATTTGTGAGTGTCAGATTCAACCCAAGCCATTAAACTACAAAGCTAAAAAATCAATTTGTACCTGTGCATCATGCTGGAACCTAAGCTGCTGGTAGATCTCTGGGAATCTTAAATCATAGCAAACTGTCAGACCCAAACGTCCGATGGGGCTGTCTACAGCAACAATATCCTTCCCTGAAGACATATTATAGCTTTAGTTATTTAGATTCCAAAAAAGGGAAACAATAAAAATTCTGAAAATGTGAACATTTTTTTAGTATTACAATACAGATTGTCCAAAATGTTAAGCCATCACAAGTGATAGCCCAATGGTAGTGGCATTGTTTGTGGTTTGTACCCCACCTCCTCTCCCCCACTATCTACCTATCTCAAAAGAATATTAAGCCACTAGGTAATGAGTCTAACAATGTATATAAAGGTCACACACACTAACACCTTCATCCCACAAAATGCGGCAGGAAACAGCATGTGGATCCCAAAAAATAAGTAGAAACATAATACCAAAATAATTTCTGAAATGAGAAGCTTCCAAGACTAGAACCAAAGACTTCATATATAACTAAACTTTGTTACTTTACCCAAAAAGAAAAAAAGAAAAAGAAACTTTGTTACAATGTTGGAGAACCAATTTCCTTAAAGTTTCAGCTATTAAGAAATAAACCCAACAACATATAGCAAGTTCACACATACTATACTAACCTCCCCACCCCCAACAAAAACCAAAAAAAAAAAAAAAAAAAAAAAAAAAAAAAAATCCCAACAAGCACTACAGTACAGCCTATACTTCCTGTAATTAATACATGGATCACATGGTGAGTTATGAGTAAAGAACTGATCCCCCAAATATGAAAATATGGTTAACAAACCATAAAAGAAAATTATTCACAAGGCCAAAAAAAAAAAAAAAAAAAAGATAGAACCAAGAAACAAGAAGACTTGAAGATTTTATCCAGATTAACGAGAAGGTATGCCTTTAGCTTAACATAGATTTGCAAGCACTCAAGATCAGAAGATACTGATATCAAAAGGATTCAGCTAAAAAAAATTTATTTAACAACAACCATTATATGGAAACAGATGGGTACATAAGGCTTTTTCATTTATTTATTTATTAAATTTACCTGCTTCTGTAAAGCTACTTTCCTTGTATACTCTTCCGCCAGGAACATCCACATCAAACCTAAAAACAGAAAGTAAATATTTCATTTAAAGTACAATGTTGACAAAATTATATCATGATAAACACAGGCAGCACAATTGCAGAATGAAATTTATGCAAGGAGACATTGCTCTTGTTAATTTGAATAGATGGAGGCAATGGGGTTTGATCCCCAATATTGGGAGGTATGGTGGCAACTAAACACAAGGATTGAACTTAGCATTTTAACTCAAGGAAAGTTAACATGAATTATATTCTTTCAACTTGATGAAGTGATACTTCCACCTCTCTCTCTCTCTCTCTCAAATATACACATACACGCACATGTGTGCACACACACCACACATGCGTACATATATACACACTTTGTGATAAACCCTGCTGAATCTTTGAAAAATAATGAGTTTTATCTCTACATTGCCTTTACTGGTAGGCAAGGTCTCAACACAATTGCTTGACAAGAAAGACAAAGCTTAAACTTCTCACAAGAAAAAACATGTAATTGTTTTGACTTAATAGATTGATAATTGCATCCTATTCCCAGACATTTCCAGAGACAGAGAGAGAAAGAATAACAGAACCACGTAAAAAATATGTGCAAGGCATTCCTGTCAAACCAAACATGTGTGCATTGTTAAGGAACAGCTATCATTTCACCAAGGGGAAGAAAATATAATAGAACATTTCAGCAAACTCAAATTAGAACTATCTTAAACCAAAAAAAATCTATATAATGATAGTTCAATAATAAGGAATGACTGGAAATGAACCCAAAAAAAGCCCTCGGAAACACAAGATTAATTATCTTACAAGTGTATTTTGCGATAAGTGCTTCTAATGTTCCCAGTATCATCAATCACAACATGCGTGTTATGCAGGTGTTCATCATCAGATCCTTTTTCCTGGAAGCCTCCAAGTGACAACCAAATGCTGGATTCTCTGTGATGATGCATGACAGACCATAAGTTAGTTACAGGAGCAAAGAAATCTTTCAAAAGCCCATTGCTTCCTACTCAAGAATGATAAAAGAAGGGAAAGAAAGAGGATGTGATTGACAACTATAACATCATGTCAAGAATGAAGAATTAACAAAGCAAACCCCATGGGGGAAAAAACGATTTAAAGAATGTACACTAAAGAATTATCCAAATGATTCCCACCAGAAAAAGTGTACAAATATAAGTTTAGTAAACTGCGAAAGGAGGGCCAGGGTTTCCCACCTTGCCAGAGAGCAGTATCTTTGCATAATTGGTCCATCTAAAGGTTCTGCAATCTTGACACTATCGCCATCCCTCGCACCTACATAAGAGAAGGATTCGGGGAGGCAAAGTAATTTCGCCCCAGCCGACACTGCTTCCTTTGCATAAAGAAACCCTTAAATTAAACATTAAAAAAAGAAATATATAAATTTAACATGGAATGGAATCAATAGCAACCATATAACATAGAATAAAATTAAAAAGTACCTAAACCTTAACCAGTGGCCAGTTAAATATAAAATTAACAGAGTATCAGTTAGCGTTCGATGCCCAGTCCCAAGCATGGAAAATTAGGTTGACGGCCAATGAAAAATTTAGTCACTTTATTATGAATGAATCTGTTGGTGTTGACTTGAAAATTCCAATACTGATGCTTACTTGAATGCCAAATGTTGGTTTTTATATAATGCAGTATCATCAACAAACAAGTTTACAGTGCACAAACTGTATAATGATACAACATAATACAGTCAAAAAAGAAAAAAAAAAAACCAAATGTACTTGAACAAAATGTATATTAACGGTTTCTTCAACAGCTTAACCTCTCTAACACAAAGCCACGCCCTCATGCCACAAAATAATGACATCAATTTTGTTTAGAGGCAAAACTAAAGCCTTTTGATTCAAGGTATTAATCATGATAAAAAGTAAGAAAAAAAATCTAACTAATTTTTTTGACAATTTTTAAGTAGTATCAAAACTTTTCTAAACCCGTTAACCGGACCCACTAATCATAACTCCCCATTTTCAAAACATTGTTCTCTTTTATAATCCTTCTTATTATTCACAAATTTGCAATAGTTTCCTCATAAGTTCATAGTTTTAAAAATATTTCTTAGCAAAATAATTCACAAATTTGCAATTAGCAATTGTTATTTAAACTTACCAACAAAATAAATCAAGGAGAAATTATTGTGAGCTGAATCAAATAAATTCGAACCGTTTTTTATAACCAGTAAAATAAAATTAGCATGAAAAAAAATGGATAAGAAATAGGAAAATCAAACACGCAAGTTAGGATCGCGGTTACAGAGGAAAAACAAAAATTGACTTGAGTGAGAGGGTAGTTAGTTTTACTTTGACGAGGCTCGAACAGGTGGCAAAGTTAACGGCGAGGTCGTTGACGGAGGTCATCTGAGCGGCGGCGACTCGGACTGAGTTAGAAGCGGCGGCCATGGCTGACTCGGAGGTGACCGCACGTGCGAAACAGCGGGAGCGTGTGGGAGTGATGACGTGTCGATGGGTGAAGCCAATGAGAAGGTTGTGAGCGTAGAACTTGTTTGGCGTGAGGTGAAGCCAATTACTACAAATTGGCATCGTTTTCTCAGAGAGGGAAAGCTGCTATTTAGCCTCGTGTCAACGTAAGAAGACAACCAGTTATTTTGGAGTTTTTCTGTGTTTTTGCTAAATGGCCCTTTCTTTTTTGCTATATCTATCATAGTACTTTTTTTTTTTTTTTTTTTAACTTGTAAAGTCCGCTCGTAATGATAGGACTTTATCATCAAATCAAGATATTAATTATATTTTTGATGTAGATGGGGGGTTCACGTCTCTTATTAAACTTTTAAAAATTTTACCAATTAAGTTAACTAAAACTCACATTTATCATAATACTTGTTCTTACTTGGGTGAAAATATTTGATTGGTGTTTAAAATTTGGACCAAGTATTTATTTTAGAGCCCGGAATTTGAAATTTTCTTTTTTAGTCTTAAAAAATTTGTAAATATAGCAATTTAGTCATTCTGTAATTTTTTGTTATAGCTTTTTTTTTTTTTTAACATTTTTTTTTTATTTTTTGTTATAGCTAAGTATCACAAAACTTTGTCAAATTTTGCTGCGTAAACAAGAATTATAACAATAATCGAAAACAATCTACCTAAACTCAGTTTATTTATATATGAAAGACCACCCAACCATTTATCTTATTGTGAGTCGAGTCAAACAAGTTGCATCAAGTCGAATTAACTTTAAATTGAACATTTAAAAATAATTTTAATAAAATTTAAGAATTAGTAAACACTTTTATACACAAAATTAAGTAAAATTTCAATAGATAAAAAGTCACAAACTTATTTTTAATATATTGCCACCTCTAATAATTTGATAAGCCGTAAGTTTACAATTTTTAAATAACTAAAGAGGAAGTTTTTAGTTGTTTAAATTGCATTTTGCATACTTAAAGTTTTGGGTAATTTTAATTTTGCCTCTCAAATTTAAAAAATTTGGATCCATAACCTAATATTACATATTGTTCGTGTAGGGACTCCATTTGTAAAGATTCCCCAGCAATACATTTGTAGAGAGTGGATCAAAGGTTTAGGCCCTAACAGACTAGCAACGGAATACAAATCACTTCTTTTTTATTGAAGGAGAGTGAGCCCAGTTTACAACTGAGTGTAGCTCCTCGGCACTCGTCCGAGGAGATCCCTCTCCCAGAAACTTAACATGACTCCTGAGTCCTTATATGGCCTCCTCCTCCAGCCTTCTTATATCATTCTTTTCCTCCTATCTTCTCCTTCCTTCTGTTGATCATCCATTGGCCTCCGCTCTGACCCTCCGTCCTATCAGAGGTCTTATCCGTACTCAAGTGGCTCACCATGATCAATGTTGCTCTGTCAAGGGGTTACATCCTCATTAATGCGGCCAGAGGGGGTTAAGTGAGCGCATTCAATGCAGAGGTGACAGCTCGCCTAAGGCTTGTTCCTTCGCCGACGCGTGGCACTGGACCCCTCCTCCTCGGACATTCAAGGAGTCCTTTGGTGGGGTGGTCCTCGTGTTCTTCCGAGGTCTCGGACGCCCGAGGACAGGGTCATCCTCGGATATGCTCCTCGGGGGTTGGTCTTCGCGCTTTCATCCTCGGACTCATCATGCATTCTCGGCGTGGCCCATTTGGGCCTGGCTTGGAGTGGGCCGAGGCTACCCGATTTTCTGGCCCACAGTTTGGATTTGAGTCCTTCTATCAATACACCATGATGAGTGCCAATTAAATGTCAACTAAGCTAAAAAATAACGTTGCCTTTTTCATTAATATTCAAAACTGCATCATTTTGAACCCTATCAAAACCATGTTAGACATTATTTTGACTAATTTGCAAATTTTTTACAAGGGAAAGACTAATTTGTAATTTGCACACTTAATTTGGGATAATTTTGATTTTACTCTCTAATGTTTCAAAATTAAAATTCACAACACTACATCGTTATGAGTTGAGGTAGCACTTAACAGACACCTCGTCACATTACAAGGATGGAAGGGCTTAAATCTAGACAATATATAATGTTAGGGGCACAAATCCAAATTTTTAAACTTTAAGGCTCAAAATCAAAATTATTGCAAACTTTAAAAGTGTTTTTTTATAATAAAAAATTTAGAAGAAGGCCATCAAGGCCAATTTTGCAAACTTTAAAGGCATAAATTGAAATATAGTCTTTTTGATTCCATGGACTAAAATATGACCTAACCCAAATTTAAGAACCAAAAGTATATCTTTATATTTTTTATATTGAAACATTCTTTTTTTTAATAAAAAATGAATATTATTTTTCCTCTCCTTAGAAACTGGCAAGGATTCTAGGCAAATTTAAAATACAAAAAGCATAATAATCTAATTTTTTATGAGATTGTGACTCTCCCTCTCTAAATGGGAGCTTTGAAGGCACATAAGATAGTTACTATTACACGGGTTTAAAATATACAGTAGACTTTTTTTTTCTTCTTTTTCATTGTGTGTGTTTGTATATATTATTTAATAGTTGAAAATAAAGATTTGAATCTTGAGCATTTTCATTGAAAATACCATATAATACCAAATAACCTATAAAAAATTAAAAATATGCTATTTATAATAGTAGAATAAAATAACTTTTAGGTTAGTCTCGATCTGTGAAGGATATATGAGGAATATGATAATGGCAATTAAATAAAACCTTACTACTATAAGTTGGCAATAGACGGCATTATCGAAAATATTAAAGAGTGCTTTCAAAAAGAAAATATTAAAGAATTAATATCTTCCATTAATGTTTGGGATGTTAATTTTGTTCCTAGATTTAGCTCGTAGGCCGTTACAACTCACAATTAGCTTTAAGGACCTCTTGTTATTGTGCGTGGGGAATATTCTCATTTCGTCTCTTTCTAGACCATCTACAGATTCTCTACATCTCTCGCACCCTTTCTGCAAAAGTGAAGAAAATCTACAGACTAGAAAGAATTCTGTAAACTTGGTTGGTAAAGTCTTTTTGTGGTTGTGATTTTGGTTTAAATACTCCTAATAAGTGGTTTTAGTTAACTTAATTGGTATATTCTTATGTATGTTGTCTAGTGCGTTTCACTGTTTCTGTTAGTTTAACTGGTAAAGATTTTTATGGTTGAATAAGAAATTTAGAGTTCAATTCTCGCCTACACCAGAAATCGATTGGTGTCTTGATCTGATGATAAAGAAGAGAGAGTATAGTTCTAATATTGCATACACTAAAAGAAATTCATTAATATTTTGTTCTAACACAAAGAATAATCACCATGGAACAAACTCCATAAAAGTTTTATCATAGAGTAATATCTATATAAAAAAAAAAAAATCTATTAATGGTTGTGATTGTGGTTTAAATGCTCATTATAAGTAGCTTTTAGTTAACTTGGTTGGTAAAACCTTTTTTTTTTTTTTTTTTTTAANCCCACCCCCCCCCCCCAAGATCCTCCTTTAATTGCTTTGCTCGCCTTCTTTATATCATTCTTTTCCTCCTATCTTCTCCTTCCTTCTGTTGATCATCCATTGGCCTCCGCTCTGACCCTCCGTCCTATCAGAGGTCTTATCCGTACTCAAGTGGCTCACCATGATCAATGTTGCTCTGTCAAGGGGTTACATCCTCATTAATGCGGCCAGAGGGGGTTAAGTGAGCGCATTCAATGCAGAGGTGACAGCTCGCCTAAGGCTTGTTCCTTCGCCGACGCGTGGCACTGGACCCCTCCTCCTCGGACATTCAAGGAGTCCTTTGGTGGGGTGGTCCTCGTGTTCTTCCGAGGTCTCGGACGCCCTTTTTTTTTTTTTTTTTTAAATTTAGAAAGTGGTTGGTAAAGTCTTGGTTGAACAAGGGTAGAGTTCTAATCATGCCTACACCAAAAAAGAAATTCATTAGTATCTTGTCTCAATGGTAAAAAACGATCACCATGAAACAAACTCCATAAATTTCAAGTTTTATCATATGGTAATATCTATAAAGTTTCTCAAAAAAAAAAAAAAAAACTTTAAAATAATCCTCATGATAAATTTGTTGTGCATATTTTAGAAATAATGTAGAAACTTTTTTTTTTTTTTGGGAGAAAGAAATAATGTAGAAACTAGATAAGTAATAAAGAGCCAATTTTTGTTTGTTTTATACACGTGCAAAATAGAGTCTTGTTTAACATCTGCTGTACAACTTAAAAGGTGATATTCGACAGCTTAATCTTTAGCATGTTAGGAAATTTAAAACCATTTAAAAAAAAGCTCAAGCATGTTTAAAGTTGTCCAAAATATTTTGGACAGGAAGAATCTAATGTTTCCATGTAATTGGTAACCAAATAGAAGGTTGAAGTTGAACAGTTCCTATTATATGAACTTGTGGAAGAGAAAATGGCTGATTTGTGTAATCTAACCGCCACATAGAATTACTAACTAAACAGGCAATGTGAGTGCCATGTTCTCCCACATTCTATCAATGACCATTTCAACTGAGAGAAATGCTAAAATTCATAATATTTTCACAATACTTTCACAACAAATTTTAAGTTGTAGGTTATTATTGATTATTATGAGTGAACCAAAAAAAATAAGTTACGAATTCAAATTATAATCAATAATAACTTATCACCTATGATTTGTTGTTAAAGTATTGTAAAAATATTCTATACATGGCACTTCTCTTTTGGTTAATGACAATGATAGAATTAGAGAGACAATGATTTTAGTGCTCAATTCACATTTTAAAAAAAGAACCTAAGCTGATCACAAATCATTTATATGTGTTCATTAGGGGGGAAAACACTGTTGTGATTGATTGGTCCAACCGATTGATTTATTATTTTTTTGCAATAGTACCTTTTTAAACACTATAATTAAGGAGTTGTGACAAATCATTTTCCATGTCTTCTCAATGTATATTGGCCTCAAACGTGGTTTAGCCAAAAAAAATGTAGCCTCAAATGTGGTTGCAGAGTAACATGAGGGTCATGTTTGGTGTCCCAGAGTTAAGCAACATAATTTATGGTACGGGTGTGCCAACTGCAAACCGATGGGTCAAGGTACAGGAATGTCAAATGTGTTATACTTAAATAATACAATGGGCTGTGGGGACATCATATTTTTCGCAATGGTCGAAGTGATTCAATTGGTGAATAATACAATGGGCCATGGGGACATCATAATTGATTATAATAAAAAATTGTGAACCCGCGTGAGCGACTCGGATGGTAGGTTTTTTGATGTAAAACATGACGCAAATCTGAAAAGCAAAAAAATGAAAAGCAAAAAAAAAAAAATAATAATAAATAAATAAGAAGAAGAAGAAGAAAGAAAGAAATATGATAGGGCATATGTAGGGATAATGATTCAAAATTATATATCGAGTATTGGACTCTGTCTGAGAATGTTGACAAGTCTAAGGAGAGATAAATAGTTATGAGGGATTTCAGTTTAGAGTCTCATAGATAAGAAATGAGTGGAAAGCAGTCCGAGGAAGAATTTCTCCTCGGATATGATAAATATCGTTCAGATGTGTATTTCAACGATGAAAGTAACTTTCATAGAAGCTCCGGTGATAGAGACGTGTCTCATAAAAATACGAGAAGGAAGGGAACCCAAAAATATTTAAGGTCCAAGGGGAACTATATAATGTAAGAGACCCTCCATGAGGAGAGGATGAGAAAAATAGAAAAAGAATACTGTAACAATCAAAGTTATACCTGTAATAAGTTTAATTGATTTATATAGAGATCTACCTCCTCGAACAGAGAAATTCAGTCAGTTCTATGGTCTTTGTTCTTGCTTGAACATCTCCTAAATCCATACTACCCGTTGTCAAATTCATTATGGCTGAGTTCTTTGACCCACTCTCTACAAATTATTATATTGGACTCACTGGACCAACATCTCTTACATTTTGGGCTTGGGCTAAGAAAACGTGGCCACACTGCATACATTACTCTATATAATATGTTATATATATATATATATAGTTTTTTTTTTTTTTATGGACTTGGAAAATATTTACTAAAAAGCACTGTATAACATGTTATACGTGCTGCTCAAGGAAATCCCAAAAATAAAATTGATAAAAAGGAAAGAATAATAGGAAAACATCAAAAATATTCTTAAAGGGAACTTTACTATTTAAAGGAGAAAAGAAGATGAGCAAAGATCGCCTAAAATGGTGGTTTGTTGCAAGTCAAAGTCAAAACCCCAGGCAATAAATTAGAAAGGAGAAAACCAAAACTGAAAATCCAACCCCAAAAGGCCAAAAGCCCCCATACCCATAGGGCCTATGGTGGATTTCAGACCGAGAGAATTTGTTGTATACTACAGCCTCTTTCTTTAGAAGATTTCAAGAAAGCAAAAAAAAAAAAAAAAAAAAAAACATGAACCATTAACCAGCTCCAATTTCTCTGTCTCTCTGTCTTTCTTTTAGATCTACCTCTTTAAACATTCTGACACCTTCTTTTTTGTTCTGTCAGAACATTCCAATTCTCCCTTATTGATGATCTGTTTAATCCATCAGATAATGGGTTCTTTCCAGTTTAGTTTGTAATTCTTAATTTGTACACCAAAAGGGGTTGAATATTATTTCACAGAACATAGATTCAAGGTATTCTATGTTTTTTGTTTTTGTTTTCTTGGGTATCATAGTTGTATTGTTTGTTTGATCTTTAGTTGCTGACAAGTTTAATGGTCACAATATTTTGGTTCTTGTGTTAAGTTCAAAACTTTGCAGTTTCTGAGAATACCCCATCTCTTTGTTTTTCAATAGATGCCATGTTGATATTACTTGCATTGTTTTGGTTGATCTTTCATACCTGTACATGCTGAAATGACAACCAATTTTGATTTTTTTTAAAACTGAAAGTTGTATCTTGCAACCAAAATCTTTTGTTATTTTGAATAGCTGCAGGTTTTGATGTTGTCTATAATCTGATTTTACAAAAATGCTGTTTCTGCACATGCCCACTATCTTATTTAAAGTTTTACACCTTTACAGATTAATGGTGTCTACATTGATCAATGAGTATTTGATTTCCAGAACATGCGGCTTACCTTTAAAGACTGAGAAGAAATTAGAGCAGAAACTAGGGTTCAATCTTGTTACTGATAATTATTTGATGAATGATTTGATTGCCGGTTCCTTTGGGTGAGAATATGTAAGGGATGGTATCAGGTACATTGATGAAGTTTGTGAAACCCTGTTGGAAGCCTTCCGTTGAGGGTGAAAATTCTGAGAATGTGAGTGGTCGGGTTGATGGTTTGTTGTGGTACAAGGATTCAGGTCATCATGTTAATGGAGAATTCTCAATGGCGATAATTCAAGCAAACAATTTGTTGGAAGACCATAGCCAACTTGAATCAGGGTCAATGAGTTCCCTTGAGTCAGGTCCTAATGGAACATTTGTTGGAATTTACGATGGGCATGGAGGCCCTGAAGCTGCCCTTTTCGTAAATGATCACCTGTTTAACAATATCAGGAGTAAGCTTCTAAGTTGTTCATCCACCATTTGCTTTACGAATTCATTTTTGAAAACAGTCTGAGTTTGTGCAATTTGTTAATTTGTTGGCTTGATTGTTATTGTATTTTGTACGCAGTTCCTCTTACATCAACGTGGCTAATTAGTAGTTTTTTTTAATTATTTTTTTATCTTTTGATCTTTGTGCTTTTAGAGAATCCCATAATCATGATTGACAGTGATAAGCTCGATATCATGTTGATTTTTGGTATATAAGAGTGTTCAGTGGCATGAGCAGTATTGTTTTGGTGTTTCACCCATGCCTGCTGCATGCCAGTCATTTAGCAACATGTATTTTGAAAAAAATTTCAATTCTTCTTACATTAGGTTTCTCTTCAAAACTGCTTACTGCTATGATTGATTATCTTAAAGCATTTAAAGTTAGAAGATAAGATCACTTTCAGCAGACTGCATTACAAGACGAAGCTGAAATTTTTTAGTGCAGTTGGAGCTTTGTAACTTATGAATCTTTTAATAGTGATGTGTATTCTTATTGCAATATTCCATCCTCAATATCAGATTCAGGATTGGAATTAGTTGCCGTCAGTGATTACCAGAAAGTGAAAATCCTGGATTCATGGGTGAATAGGTGGGGACTGGGGAAGAATTAGGCACAAGTTAGGTGTGGTAATTTAATGCATCTCAAAAAAAGAAGCATGTGTAGTTTTTATGGAGTTGTGGTTCATATTTTGATTTCTAAATGATATAATTTCCATTCAAATTTGATAGGACAGGTAAAGGCTCTCCAGGAGTATGAATATCCATTCTAAGAACCTAGAATGTCTTTTACTTATCAAAAAAGTCTAAGAAATAAGAATCATGACAATAAAGACACCAGTTTTCTTTGAGTTGAGAATTTGCTTTTAGTTCCTAACCTTTTACTATGACTATAGGTTGCGATTATTAGTTGCAAGAATTCAGAAATGATCAAAATTTTATAAATGTTCTGTGAAATGCCTATCAGGTATAGGTTTTCATTGATGATAGCTCTCAGAAAATAACAATTCCTGTATGTTAGGATTTGGACAATTTTCTAGTTATATGTTCCTTCTGTCTCTTATAATATTATTTTTTTGGTTTTACCCCATTTTTTAATTTTTAATTAAAGCTAATGCATATGTTTACTGACTTGACAGCTATTCATGCTGCAGAGTTCACATTAGAGAATCAGGGAATGTCAGCAGATGTTATCAACAAGGCATTCTTGGCAACTGAGGAGGAATTCCTCTCTCTAGTAAGGAGGCAGTGGCGAACTAAGCCAGAAATTGCTTCTGTTGGTGCATGCTGTTTGGTTGGTGTAATATGTAGCGGGCTGCTATACATTGCAAATGCAGGAGATTCTCGGGTGGTGTTAGGAAGACAGGAGAAGGCTGTAAAAGAGATTAAAGCTGTTCAGCTATCAATTGAGCACAATGCAAGTGTGGAATCTGTGAGGGAGGAACTGCGTTCATCGCATCCCGATGATCCACAGATTGTGGTTTTAAAGCATAAGGTGTGGCGTGTGAAGGGTCTAATACAGGTGATTTCTTGAGATATAGTTGTTTTCTATGAAACATTATTTTCCCACTTCTTTATCTTTTCCTAAATTACCTTCTATCTTTTATGCCCTTTTTAAGTCATTCTGCCAAAGCCCTCTGAATATTTGAGATTTTTTTGACGTGTATGTGGCTCTTTTTCATCAAGGATATGCTATTGGGTTGAACAAAACTTATTCTACATAGACATTTAGTTACAATTAATGACAGTTTTAAGATGTTCCATTTATTTCCTTAGATTAACTCAGAATAATAGAATGTCCCTAATAATAAAACATATTCCTTAATGATCCCTAATGAATAATGATCCCAATGGGGGCAGATTTGGGAATTAGACTATTCCAGCAAGGCAGGTTAAGAAAAACTATTTACAGATAAAATTTGGAATTTATCAGAAATTAAATATGAATAATTGTGGAGAAGCTCCTGGGCATGAGCTTATATTGCTTAGCCTGTTAGGGGTGAATGCCCTTGGATTTCTAGGCAATGGTTTTGGCAGGTGGGGTTACTCATAGGTTTTACTAGTTGGAGGCAAGTCCAATGGGCTCTTCTTTAGAAAGGTTCCCTATGTTATAAAAAAAATGTGGAGAATTTAAGAATTCACTTCAGCTTGAACAGCTATATTTGTTTAAAATGTGAAGTGTATGTGATCATATCAGAATTTTTATTGATACTAGTTTGGAATTATTTACAGTGTTTGGGGGTAAAAAGTGACATGCAATATGAGCCGTCACATGTCCAAAATCAGAATGTTGAGTATGATTCATGACTTTTTAGTTCTGGAGGATTTCTTTCCAGGAAATCAGCATGGTGCTTACACAGGGATGGCATTCCCACACAGAGAATTTACTGTATTGACAGAGCTTTGTTACTTTTTCAGGTTTCAAGATCTATTGGCGATGCCTATCTGAAGAATGTGGAGTTCAATAGAGAGCCTTTGTTGTCAAAGTTTAGACTTCCAGAACCCTTCTACAAACCAATCCTTAAAGCTGAGCCAACAATATCAGTGCAGAAACTCTTCCCTGAAGATCAATTTCTTATATTTGCATCAGATGGCCTATGGGAGCACCTAAGCAATCAGGAGGCTGTTGATATTGCCCAGAGCTGTCCACGTAATGTAAGGATTCCTATGATCCTATCTATAGCTTTGAATCTCTTTTGTATATAGGTTGGATATTTTACCATGGGTTTGTTTCTAACTAACTTGTGGAAGGATGATTTTAATGCTATCTTAGTGGTACCTTGTTTCTTTGTTTATGTTATAAGCACTGGTACCCTGTTTCTTTTCCCCATTATATAATAATTAAATAAATTGAAGATAATTGTATAGTTCTTATGCAAGCAATGAACTAGATACTTTCCACCATAAAAGCAAATAGCTAGACATTTCTCTTGCAACCTCAAATTGCTGAATTTTTCTAAGAACTACTTAAATAGTGTTGCATATATTCATTTACTTCGAGCAGACAGATCTTCTATGTTTGCATGATATTATTAGTTAAATAGAAGTCATTATTTGTTGAAGTTATTTAAATATTTCCCATATTTTTGCAGGGTGTTGCAAAGAAACTAGTCAAAGCTGCACTTTGTGAAGCAGCGAAAAAAAGAGAGATGAGATACTCAGACTTGAAAAAGATTGATCGAGGGGTGAGGAGACATTTTCATGATGATATTACAGTAATAGTTTTGTTTCTTGATTCCCACCTAATAAGTCGCAGCTCTTGGCATGGACCCCTACTTTCAGTCAGAGGAGGTGGCGGTATCTTTGCTAACACCTAGTTTTAGAGGTTTTGAAAATCTATCACTTAAGCTCTCCTTTCCTTTATTGTACTGAGAAACATTCTTTTTTATACCCTTTAAAGAAAGATTCTTTATATTCTATTCTTCCTAATGTATAGCAATGCTTCGTGGAAACATTTCCCCATGAAGCATTAAGAAAACTTGCCACAAATGGTAGAGTCAATGGCTAGACAGGGGAATGCCTTAGGAAAAATTCTTTGTAGGAATTGTCTGGTGATTGACATGTGATACTTCAAAAGCTACCACTTAAACATATGGTTTTACTGTTTTTCCTTAATAACAGAACAAAGTTGCTATGGATTATGAGACTCTCAAATGTGGATAATATTCTGTTTCAATTTTCCTAGTTGCCTTTATTTGGCAGCTGTTAAAAGGTTTTTTAGAATATTCAAATTGACAACTCAAGAACAAGAATAAAAGTTGATTTTTGAGTGCCTCTAGACATTGCAGGTAAAAATGTATTCATTCTGACTATATTACACTTGGGTTGCAACATGTATCATTTCAAATATTGGCAATCGCTTTGCCAAGAAGTTTAAACTATTACTTTCCAAATGTCAATTAGCTTTAGGATCTTGTTTCCCTCTTCACGGATCTCTGCCATTTGTTTTTAAATACCTAGGTCTGCATCATGGTTTTTCACTGTGTGCACATTAGTGGAAGCCAGGCTTTCTATTGATTGTGTAAACCTACCCCATCTTGTTTCAAGTATCAGTTCTTTTAACTCTTCACGGATCTCTGCCATTTGTTTTTAAATACCTAGGTCTGCATCATGGTTTTTCACTGTGTGCACATTAGTGGAAGCCAGGCTTTCTATTGATTGTGTAAACCTACCCCATCTTGTTTCAAGTATCAGTTCTTTTAACTCTTGACTAAAATGTTTTGCAGTGCCGCAGTGGTTTTTCTAGGTGTGCAAATTAGAGGAAGCTAGGCTTCTATTAATCATGTAAATATTCAATGTTTATCATCTTGTTTTGAGTATCAGTTTCATTTAGCTCGACTAAAATGTTACACAGTGCCACAATGGTTTTTCTAGGTGTGCAAATTAGAGGAAGCTAGGCTTCTATTAATCATGTAAATATTCAATGTTTATCATCTTGTTTTAAGTATCACTTTCATTTAACTCTTGACTAAAATGTTAGACCATGGCTTTTTCTTTTTTTTGAGAAAGAGTTTCAACCTATGGTGTCCGCTCTTAATGATAGTTTTTTATTATCAAACCAAGACACCAATCAATTTTTGGTGTAGGCGGAGATTGAACCCAGATATCTTATTCAACCATCATAGACTTTATCAATTGAGATAGCTGGAACTCACACCAAGGTTTTTTCTTGGTGTGCAAATTAGGGAAGCTAGGCTTCTATTAATCATGTAAACCTTCAACATGTATCATCTTGTTTCTAGTATCCATTTCATTCAACTCTCGACTAAAATGCTACATCATGGTTTTTCTAGGTGTGGAAATTAGTGGAAGCTAGGCTACTGTTAATCATGTAAACATTCAATATTTATCATCTCGTTTGAATTATCAATTTCTTTTCACTCGACTAAATGTTACATCATGGTTTTATTTATTTATTTATTATTATTATTATTATTTTTTATGTTTGTAAATTAGTGGAGACTAGGCTTTCATTAACGATGTAAACATTTAAAGTTTATCATCTTGTTCATGGTATCTGCTTCTTTTGAACACTTCACAAAGCAATTTCTGCAAATCAGATGATACTGTTAGACATTTCTATTGTGGTTTTAGCTGTAGGCTTGTAGCTCAGAGTCAACTGATTAATAAGGTCAACAGGATTAGCAGATTATTCTAATTGTGGTTCCTGTCTATACAGTTACAACTTGAATAGGAGGTAAAATATATGTTAGATGGGGACCATAATAATGCTTAAAACGTTTGTTCAGATGTCTTTTTGTATATCCAGAAAGCTTATCGGTAAAAGTTTTTGTTCATATTTCTATAATCAACTCAAAGTTGTGTAATGTGGAACATGTCTGGTAACATTCTTGAAGTTACTTTTCGACTCAGAGACAGCGTCAATGCACAGCCATGAAGCAAATTTAAGCGTTAAAATGTTTAAACTAGGGGATCAATTAATATATATTAATCAGAGCCTGAAAAAGCAAGACAGTTTCCATCGAATATTAATCAAAACAAAATAACTTATCAAATATGGGCATTCCGATTTTTGAATCCTTGCGAACGGTTAAATATTAAGAAAGTGAAAAGTGTGCAACTTTGAAAACATCATGTTACACGGTATGTGGAGAAATAGGAAAAGAGGTAAGAAGTTCTACTGAAGCATCATCTCTCACTTCGATCATCCGAATTTCCCAGATGACCTGATTTCAAGCAAGATCGACAGGACTCGTGCTTGCATGCAGCACTGTGAGGTCTTTGATCAGTTATTTAGCATAGCATGGCCAAGGGGTATTTATCCAATTTGCGCACATTGATGCATGCTTCACCATTTATTTTCTCGTTCCGAGGCACTTCCAACATGATTATTGTTCTGACAACTTAAATTTGTAATTCTTTTTATATCTTGGAGTGGGGAGGTTGTAGCAAGACTCAGAACGGTTTAATCTAATCCAACTCTAGGCCAAAACATAAAGAAAGTCCTAACTTTGTATTCCTTTTTACTAAAATCAACTTACAACCTTTGTAGTCTAGAGCTTCACTGACATTTAGTTGTCACATTATTAACCAGAATAGATTATAGATGTACCATGTAATTTCAAAATTACAAGCTTGTTGAACCACATCCATTAAGAGGCTGAAACGTGAAGTTCAACCATGCACACTGCACACTTATGAATGAGTTACATATGTCACCTTTGTAGGCACTACAAAATCAACTCCACCAAAAATCAATTCAACAGCTAATTTGAGATCATCAACAAGTTTTGTGGACCAAACAAATGTCAAAAACATTACACAGATTCCATGTTGACCATTTGTTGTAAACATTGTAGACGTAAGTCATGTAACTAATTTAAGACATTCACTTTGAATGGATAAGTATGGTGGGGTGTAGATTTTTTTCCTCCTTCCTGAGCCTAAATTAACCATTGGACCACTCCAAAAAAAGAATGGCCAGTTTGAAATCGAAAGTGAGCTACAGCTGCAGCAACAACAACACCAACTCCGTCCCTTTCTCTCTCTCATCATTCTACAAAAAAGTGGTAACACAAATTAGATTCCCAAACACAACCATATCTCCTCCTAAGCTTCAACTTCAAGCACTTGGAAAAGCCAGAGCTAAAGTACTACTTTCTACTAAAATGGCAGCTGGGTAAGTCCAAAGTCGTTCTTTTTCCTGCTTGGTTACTGAGAAAATGAAGTTATAGAGAATGAGAGCAAAAAACACGCCAAGTTTGCACACACGGACAAACTTTTATTTATTTTTTTGGTGCAGTACACAGGATTGTGCACACAATTTTATGAATTATGATAAATAAGTGACTTTTACACCCTGAACTCTCTCTCTCTCGCTCTATGCAGAACTGTGAATGAGGTCCTTCCACCCCCACTTGATTCCAGTTCGGAACCACCTCCGGTTTTTGATGGAACTACAAGGTTGGTTCTTGTCTGCTTCACTTTCTTGCACTTATTTATCTATATTAGTGATCATGTAGTCCTTCAGTTATAATTCCAATGTACTGTTTGTTTCAATGCCCATATGAAACTAATTGCTCTTTACTTTTTATAAAGATTCTTTTCTGGGAATCTGACTGCATTTTCATACATTGAAGGTTGTATATATCATATACCTGCCCGTACGCACAGCGTGTGTGGATCACTCGGAATTGTAAGGTTGGTTTTAAAATTGTTCATTATCTGGGTGCTTCTTGTTGATGTGTGTTTGTGTGTGCAAAAGCAGGCATGGATTGTAAGAGTTCTTTGATTTTTCCTGCTTACCCTCTGTTTGGTTCATAAAATAATATAAGCCTTTTTTTTTTGGATAAGTAATAAAGATGTACATTCATTATTAAAAAAAAAAAAAAAAAAAAAAAAACCTACCTCATGCAAAAGGGCATAAAGCAGATCAAAGAGTACAGAAAGAGAATAGAAAAAAACAAAGAAAATACTAATTACAAAGGAAAGAACTAAGGAACATAGGGAGAGAATTATTAGAGGTGAGTCTCCGAGCACTAGACAAGTCAAAAAGGGAGCCGCTGAAAGAAGCAAGTAGCGGATTGTCAGAGCTTTCCATGTCCTCAAACGTCCGCCAATTTTGCTCCCTCCAAATACACCACATTAAGCACAACGGAACTAAATTCCAAATGCTAGACAAATGCTTTCCAAACCAATTTCACCAACCAAAAAGAGTATCTACAACCAACCTTGGCAAGATCCATGAAATCCCAAAATATCTAAAAACCAAACTCCACAACTACGCCAACAGTAGTAATCATAGTACTTTTTTTAAAATTTAAATTCTTTATTTATTGTTAAGTTACACAAACTCAATGGGTCTTGAAACCATGACCTTACCATCCACATAGAATTATACAGGGTGGAGATGCCTATTGAGCTAGTAAGTGTAGTTGGGTGGGGTTCTAGTTGCCTCGGGTCCCAAATGGATAATGAAAGGAGCCTTTATTTGGAATTATCACTTCTCTTTTTATCCCTTTTCTTAGCCAAGGGGCCAATTATGTTGCAACATGTCTAATCTAAGGTGATTAATTTTCCATTTTTGGTGTTCACTTTTTTCATTATATTATGAAACTTATTCTTCTGTTTTGATTTGGTGTCTTATAATATTGTGGGCAATTCAGGGTTTGCAGGACAAGATAAAATTGGTTCCCATTGACCTGCAAAACAGGCCTGCTTGGTACAAGGAGAAAGTGTACTCAGCTAACAAGGTGAAACTATATAGATGCAATATTCTCTTCACTTACTTGGATGTTACAAGAAAATATATAGCTCCATTTGTTTGCCCTAGCAATTAAAATCTTACATTTCACCTCTAAAATGGAGTGGAAAAATGAAAGAAGAATCATTAATAATAAGTGATGATAACATTTGTGGACAATTCCAGTTTTTGAGATAATCAAAACACAAGGCGAAGTAGACTCAAAACATGAATCACATGTTGAATTATATAGAATGCTAGGTAAAACACTTGAATGATTCACTTGGAATGCTTGTACGACCTCCAGATAATAGTTCTGTGGAGCCGGTACATATGCTGCATTGTTAATGCTTAATAGTAAAGAACTTAATGATGTTTAAGTTCTAAGACAAACAGATGGCTAAAGAAGAAACCTATGAGTGCTATGCTCAATTCTTGCTGCTTTTTTCTTTTCTACAGTTCTTTATGAGAAGTTACAGTGCAGGTGCCATCGTTGGAGCACAACAATGAAGTCAAAGGAGAGAGTCTTGATTTGATAAAATATATTGACAGTCACTTTGAAGGACCTTCTCTCTTCCCTCAGGTAAGATTTATAGATAAAGCCTGTTTTACTTATTTATCAGCACCATGTTCTGCAGATATTCCTTATACCTTGAATTGTAGGATCCAGACAAGAAGGAATTTGCAGAAGAGTTGTTGTCCTACACGGACACGTTCAACAAATCTGTGATTTCTTCATTCAAAGGAGATGGGAATGAAGCAGGTGAGTTGACAACTTGACTTCAGCAGCTGAATATCCTTTCTTATTTACATACCGCGTATATAAACCTATAGAGGTGAATTGCATCAGGTGCTGCATTTGATTACATCGAAACAGCTCTTTCCAAATTTGGAGATGGACCCTTTTTTCTTGGTCAGTTCAGTCTGGTAAGTGAAAATTTTGTCATACGGCAATAATATCTGCCTTCTGCCTGATACTGGTATTGAGTCTAGGTTTCATGAAGTGATGGAGGGTAAATGTTCTGCAATGATACTCTAATAGTGACAACCTAATAGGCTGCTGTAGGGTTTGCCCCATGTAAATCTATTTGATTTATCCAATGCAGGAAACAAGTTTATTGCATGATGTGAACAAGAAAATCAGTTACAATTGATGTTCTTTTTTCAGGTGGATATAGCTTATGCTCCATTTATTGAAAGATTTCAGCCCTTCTCATTAGAAGTAAAGAAATATGACATCACAGCAGGCAGGCCTAACCTGGCTGCTTGGATTAAGGTACAATAAATTTGCTACCAACTATCTCTCTCTGAGCCAATTTCATTTTCAGTAGAATGCTTATTTACTAGTTGTTATTTTAAAGCCTCGTAGCTGTTTAAAGCTTCAATAAATTTTGGGTGTTGACAGCATAATGTGAAAGTTATTTTAGCTTAATGGGTAATTTCTCCTTTCACAGATCAGGATCCTTTAGAATTCTTAGAGTAACTCTACAATGGAGTTTCTAAAATCTTATCCATCAATTTTGAAATGAGTCAATTGAATTTTGCCACATCCTCAATGATTTAAATTAAATAGATGCCAAAATGGTGATGGTCAATATTTATTTAAATATTTATGACATGGTAAACTATAATTTACTCATTTCAAAATGGATGAATAAATGGGATTTATTCCTATTATGTCTCTATCGTATTAAATGGGATAAGCAAAATATTAAGCTTATATGGTCTGGCATATACATGTGTAAAGTTAGATTTGTTCTGCTCTTCAATGACTGGAAACAGAAAGGTGTTACGCTGATAGTTTTAGAGTTAAGTTACATATCACTAATGAGCTATGGCTCAACTGGCATGTTCCTCTTGGATATGGATGGTAAGGTTGGAATACAAATCCTCTGTACCATTTTTTGTATTCCACTTTATGTTCTACCAATCACAACTTGTTATGCATTTGTTTAACTTTACTTATAAAACAGTCAAAGTTTAAAATGGAAAAAAATAAACACATGACAAATTGTAATTGGTGGAACACAAAGTAGAACTCAAAAAGTAGTACAGAGTATTTGTATTCATAAGGTTGTGGGTTTAAGACTTATTAGATGCATGTGTAACTTTTTTTTTTCCCCTTTTTAAAAATAGAAGCATTGACTTACATATCCCTTTTTATCAAATATTGTGTAGGAGATGGACAAAAATGATGCTTACAAACAAACTAGACGTGAATCAAAGGAGCTTGTTGAAATTTACAAGAAACGCTTCACAGTATTCCCTTCTTCCCTTTACACAGCACAAGAAGTTAAATTCTCTAAAAACAGTTGCCTACAATATGACTTGATGAAAGGCTGCTAATCACTCGTTTCTATACATTTTCTTGTGCAGGCACAGCTCTAAAACCGGTCTCTCAAATTACAGCATTCTATTACCCTCCACATTTTCTAGAAATGGCATTAAGTTTCTCCTTTCTTTTTTTTTCTTTTTTTTTTTTTGGTTTGAATCAGTATTAAAGATTTTTTTCACTTTTATGTTTTAGATTTTCAACATGATTATTATCTAGTTCTTGAATTTTAGTTTCAAAGACATATTGTTGATCTGACCGTTTAATTTTATTTTTGTTGTTCATGAAAAATTACATCTCGAGATACAAAAATGGTATTGGTATTAAGATCCTTGACTCTGTAACCTTGAAAGCCGTAAGGATAACCAAGAAACAAACACTTCCTAGCTCTAGGCTCAAATTTAGTTCTCTGTGAAGATAAAGTTGAAACAAAGCACAAGGACCCAAACACTCTAGATAGGAGTAAGAAGGGGTTTTGTGAAACAAAAGCTCATTAGAACTTTTATTATGCAACAAGGGAGAAGGGAGTCCATTTATAAGGAAAACAGCAGAAAACAGCAGTACATATGCAATGTCCCCAAAAGGGTAAAGAGAGATTAGCCTGTAATTTAAGAGCCCTAGCAACATTCAAGATGTGCTGATGCTTCCTTTCCACTATAGCACTCTGCTGTGGAGTTTCTACATAGGTTAAGTGATGCAAAGTACCCCTTGAAGCATAAAATTCAGGCATATTAAACTCCATAGCATTATCTGTTCTAATAGTTTTAATTTTTGAATAAAACCAAGTTTCAATGAGAGTAAAGGAGGACTGTACTTAAAGTCTACAATCAGACTTTTTTTTCATAAAAAATACCAATGTACACCTAGAAAAATCATCTACTATGGTAAGAAAAAATCTAAAACCGTCGACAATAGGCACATGGTAAGGACCCCATACATCACAATAAATCAAGTCAAAAACAGAACCAGAGATATGCTGACTAAGACGAAAAGGTAGCCTTTATTGTTTGGCTAAAGGACACACATCACACAACTGGTTTGTACAATCAATGTTAGGTACTTTATTACAGAAAGCATTGAGTTTAGAATAAGCTGGGTGACCTATTATATAGTGCCACAAATCAAAAGCAACACTGTGAGCACTATGAACAGTTTTATTATGCATATTTACAGATGGAGCAAATGAAGAGATACTCGAAACAGCAGGAGCACAGGAACTAGATGATGCTTGCAGAAGATATAGACCTCCCTTTCACTTTACCCAGTCCAATCATCGTTGATGCAATATGTAGATTCAAAAATAAAGCAACGATGCAAAGCTTTAGTCAATTTGGTAAAGGGACACAACACATCAGTTAAGTAACAAGGAGGCTGAAAGTCTAACAGTACCAGCATGTGTATCAAGAGCAAGTTCACCATTGGGCAACTTAACACTACTATGAACTGTGTGACTTAATAATCCATTTGGGTGGCATTAGATTATAAGCCAGTTTTTTTGCTTTTCGCTTTTATCTACACCTTTTTAAAACTTTTATTTTTTTTTTACCTTTTTAAAGTATAATTATATTTTAACACACTTTCCTAAAAGCTAAATAAGCTGATGTCAAACACTTTTAGTGCCTGTTTGGGATGTACTTATAAGCTATCTTATTGCTTATTTCTCCTAATATTTATGAGTCCCACATGAGTCACCTACTTATTTTATTTAACTTTTGCTGATTTTTTCTACTATTTGGGGCAAGTGATGTGAGACACCTACTTATTTTATTTAACTTTTACTTTTTATCTATAGTACTTAACTTTTATTTTTTATCTATAGTCCTTTTAGCAAAAGCTGGATAAACTATTCTCAAACCGATTAGTGTACCATATGATTGGCAGCACCAGTATTCATCACCCAACTGTTAGTGTAAAAGCCCTTCTATTCACTAATTAAGTAAAAAAAAAACTGAATGTTTCATATTATGTGAACTGTAAGGAGTAAAGCCAATACCTGAGAGTCACAGCATGAGTCTAGCCCTTGAATTTGTAACCAGGTGGATAACCGTGCAACTTATAGCACTTATCAGCAACATGACCACTTACACCACAGTGAGAACACACAGGTCTCTCTCTGCGATTGGCTTGCTCTGAGGAAATCACATTAGATCCAATAGATCTTAGACTTTCGTATTGATGAACCAGAGAAAACGCTCGATTAATTGATGGCAGCGGATCCATCAAAAGAATTTGAGCCCTAATGTTAGCGAAGCTATCATTCAGTCCCATCAAAAAGGCCATCACATTTTCTTGTTGACGATAGTCTTCTATGGTCTTCATCGAACCACATGAACACTCAGGCAATGGTTTGTAGCTTGACAATTCAACCCAAAGTGCCTGGAGCGTAAGAAAGTATGTATGCACAGAGGATTGACCCTGAGCGAGATTTGAGATTTCCTTCTGAAGCTGAAAAATGCGAATTGCATTTCGCTGTGAGAATCGATGCTGAAGATCGAGCCAGACCTCGCGAGCCGTCTGCTCATAGATCACACTGGAGAGAATTTCCTGTGAGACGGAGTTGTAAATCCAAGAGGTGACCATGGCGTCGCACCTGATCCATAGATTGAACAGTGGAGAAGATCGATCGTCTGGCTGCTCAATTGAGCCATCAACAAAGCCTATCTTGCTCATCGCGGAGAGCGCAATGGTCATGAATCTTGACCAGGTGTGGTAATTGTCGCCACCACTGAGTTTTTCTCTGACGAGAATAGCGCCGGGATTATCTCCGAGATAGAATGCTCTTGATGAATATTTTTCTTCTGCTGTGAAAGTAGTACCTGAAGTAGCAGAAGATGTAGCGGTTGTTGAAGTTTCCGCCATGGAAAAGCTGAGAAAGGTGAAGTTTCACTGAGAGAAATTGAACTAATACAGAATCTGATTCAGAGGCTTAGAAAGCAAAATCAAAAACAGATCAACAAGATCAAAAAATCTGAGAGAATTGAACTAATTTACAATAGGCGCTCTGTTTATATATATATATACATATATAACAGAGGCGGGAAATGGAAAACAAACTTAACTGAAAAATGAAAAATGAAAAATGACTAACTGTGATTTCTATTTAATTGAGTTTGACAGCTGTATTAGAGTTCAGCGTGGCAAGCACGTGACTACAGATTGAATTACGAAGGAATTATTAAAACGATCTGTAGCACCCTTGAACTACTTGCAGCTAAACTACATGTCGTGTAGGTACAACTTATCAACTACCATTATCTTTGACTTTGACTTTGTGACTGGTTTGGATTTTGGATTTTGATTTTGCTATGGATTTTGGATGGATTTTGCTATAGATTTTGGCTGGATTTTGGTTGGATTTTGCTATAGATTTTGATTTTGATTTTGGCTGTATTTTGTTCAGCAGAGGTGGGTGATGTGACTGGGATCAGAGAGAAATAGAGAGAGTTAAAAGAAATGGAGAAATAGAAATCAAAGAGTGAGAAATATTTTTATATTCTTTTTATTTTATTTTATATTATTTTAATGTGTAGTATGGTAAAATAAAAGTTGGGATGGCGGGTGTATTATAAAATAGTATTGTACAATTGATAAAATAGTTTTTTGAAATGGTAAAATATGATAGGATGAAATTTCCGGCTGTGGATGCTCTAAGGGCCTATTTAATTTATGGAGTTTTCATTGCTCAATTTTTATAACTCATCACTCATTTTTTGTGGGTCCCACACCAGGTTGGGTTGTTTGGTTAAGTTTTCATTCTCAATTCCCATCACTCATAACTCAAAAAACTAAGTTAGAGTGATGGAAAATAAAAACAACTTTTTAACCACATATATGGGACCCAGCTAGAGTCTTGGGAACCAAGTTTTGGGACTTGAGAATTAGTGATGTTAAAACTGTGGACGACTAAATTTCTCGGTTCGAAATAAGTCAAACAAGTAAAATAGTGTCACAAATGCGAATTTGTATTAATGAATGTGTGGTACAATTCTCTGTAATTACAAAAGAGTGATCCTCTGATTCGATCTCCTTGAAAGATTTGTTAATTTGGATTGTAATAATGTAATTTTGATTTGAACACAAAATATCCTTTAATTTGGTTGAGGGATAGATCGAAGATTGTTGGAACAGAATTACAATGAATCTCTGGCTATGAGCTTGTTAGAAATCCCTTGTTCTTCGTGTTCTTCGTGTGTTCTTCGTGTTCTTGATATGTTCTTCGTCTTCGAAGGTTTGTGGTGGAAGTTCTTCGGGGCTTTAGAGGCTTGAATCCGTAGAGCTTCGCTGATTTGTGGTTTGTGATGTTTCTGGAGGCTTTTGAGCTTGATTCCAGTGGACTTTGAGATCTAGGAATATGATTTGGATGATTCCTCTTCGAATGTTCTTTATATTCGAAGGTTTGTGATGGAAGTTCTTCGGGAGAAGGTTTGTGGTGGAAGTTCTTCGGGGCTTTAGAGGCTTGAATCCGTAGAGCTTCGCTGATTTGTGGTTTGTGATGTTTCTGGAGGCTTTTGAGCTTGATTCCAGTGGACTTTGAGATCTAGGAATATGATTTGGATGATTCCTCTTCGAATGTTCTTTATATTCGAAGGTTTGTGATGGAAGTTCTTCGGGGCTTTAGAGGCTTGAATCCGTAGAGTTTCGCTGATTTGTGATTTGTTGATGTTTCTGGAGGCTTTTGAGCTTGATTCCAGCAAACTTTTGGATCTAGGCGAATGATTTGGATGATTTTCCTTCGAATGTTCTTCGTATTCGAAGTTGAAGTTCTTGAAGTTCTTGGAGGCTTTAGAGCTTGATTCCGGTAGAGCTTCTGGACTTCTGAGTGCTTCAAATGCTTTTGGTGCCCTCTCCAAATCTCCTGATCTCCTCAGCTCAGATCCCCTCTGCCCTGATCCCCTTCAAATGCCTTAGGAAGGCTTCTATTTATAGGAGTTTAGGAGTAGGTAAGCGACACGTGGCGGAGTTTGATTGGTGACATGTGGCAGAGCTTGATTGGTCCGCTTATGTCATCGCTTGCACATGCTAGACTGATTGTGTCATCGCTTACACGTG
The DNA here is from genome assembly GCF_002906115.3 of Quercus suber. Lineage (NCBI taxonomy): Eukaryota > Viridiplantae > Streptophyta > Magnoliopsida > Fagales > Fagaceae > Quercus > Quercus suber. Next base: position 156,046 of record NW_027070135.1, read on the forward strand.
CGAAGCTGATTTTGTCATCGCTTACACGTGCGATGATGTGTGATTGGTTTTTGCATGACACTTGGAAAATTTCTGTTGGTTTCTGCGTAATGATAGCAAAACCTAGCAGCAATACGCGGCGCTTTGTAATTGGCCGTATTTTGTGGACTTAATAGTGTGACGTGTCAGCTTGTGATAGGTCGGAAATTTTCCTTGTCTACAAAAACTAAACAAATCCTAACTCTCTATATCTTTTATTAAAATTGAAATCACTCCCTCACTGTGGTTTTACATTTAGAGGTCTTGTTACTAATGCAAATAATGCGAAGAATCTCTAGCTTAATTAACACCTCCTAATATAAGGACAATTTTAAACCTTTTTAAGTTTCGGGGTAAAATCAAAATTATTCAGACATAATAGAGGAAGTACCATGTAATTTGGTTATAAATAAATTTTTAAAAAAAATACAATTATTGGAGAACCAGGCACCCAACTAACATTATGATCTCTCTCATCAATATCCCTCTTCTTGAGTTTTGTTGACATTTAGTTGTCTCGTTATTAATAAAGAGAATAGATTATAGGTGTACCATGTAAATTTCTAAATTACACACTAGTTGGACTAAATCCATATAGAGGCTGAAAGTGAAGCCCAACTGTGCACAATCCACACCCTTGTACGAGCTCCTGAAGGGGACTGATGTTTGTTGAAATTGATGAAACCCAACACAGAGCTCTAGCAGTTTCATGTGTCTCTCCTCCATGTGGGCAATTCCAAATCAACAGCCAATTAAGATCATCACTCATCAGCAAGCAAGTTTTAATGTTTACCATTATCTTTGACTTTGACTTTGTGACTGGTTTGGATTTTGGATTTTGGATTTTGCGATGGATTTTGCGATAGATTTTGCTATAGATTTTGGCTGGATTTTGGTTGGATTTTGCTATAGATTTTGATTTTGATTTTGGCTGTATTTTGTTCAGCAGAGGTGGGTGATGTGACTGGGATCAGAGAGAAATAGAGAGAGTTAAAAGAAATGGAGAAATAGAAATCAAAGAGTGAGAAATATTTTTATATTCTTTTTATTTTATTTTATATTATTTTAATGTGTAGTATGGTAAAATAAAAGTTGGGATGGCGAGTGTATTATAAAATAGTATTGTACAATTAATAAAATAGCTTTTTGAGATGGTAAAATATGATAGGATGGAATTTCCAGATGTAGATGCTCTAAGAGCCTATTTAATTTATGGAGTTTTCATTGCTCATCACTCAATTTTTATAACTCATCACTCATTTTTTGTGAGTCCCACACCAGGTTGGGTTGTTTGGTTAAGTTTTCATTCTCAATTTCCATCACTCATAACTCAAAAAACTAAGTTAGATTGATGGAAAATAAAAACAACTTTTTAACCACATATATGGGACCCAGCTAGAGTCTTGGGAACCGAGTTTTGGGACTTGAGAATTAGTGATGTTAAAACCAAACAAATCCTAACTCTCTATATCTTTTATTAAAATTGAAATCACTCCCTCACTGTGGTTTTACATTTAGAGATCTTGTTACTAATGCAAATAATGCGAAGAGTCTCTAGCTTAATTAACACCTCCTAATATAAGGACAATTTTAAACCTTTTTAAGTTTCGGGGTAAAATCAAAATTATTCAGACATAATAGAGGAAGTACCATGTAATTTGGTTATAAATAAATTTTTTTTAAAAATACAATTATTGGAGAACCAGGCACCCAACTAACATTACGATCTCTCTCATCAATATCCCTCTTCTTGAGTTTTGTTGACATTTAGTTGTCTCGTTATTAATAAAGAGAATAGATTATAGGTGTACCATGTAAATTTCTAAATTACACACTAGTTGGACTAAATCCATATAGAGGCTGAAAGTGAAGCCCAACTGTGCACAATCCACACCCTTGTACGAGCTCCTGAAGGGGACTGATGTTTGTTGAAATTGATGAAACCCAACACAGAGCTCTAGCAGTTTCATGTGTCTCTCCTCCATGTGGGCAATTCCAAATCAACAGCCAATTAAGATCATCACTCATCAGCAAGCAAGTTTTAATGTTTTATGGACCATCCAAAAGTCAAAAGCATTACACACAGATTCCTTAGTTGACCATTTGTTGAAACCACTGTAGATGCCACTAAAAAGGCATTCACTTTAAAAGTTCGAATGCATAAGTAAGGTGGGATAAGTAAAGTTTCTTCTTTTTTTCCTTTGTAAGCCTAAATTAAACATTGGAGCAATCCAAAAAAGAATCATGGCCAGTTTGAAATTGAAAGTGAGCTACAGCTGCAGCAGCAACAACAGCACAACCCTCTCATCATTCTGCAAAAAAGTGGTAACACAAATTAGGTTCCCAAACACAACCATATCTCCTCCTAAGCTTCGACTTCAAGCACTTGGAAATGCCAGAGCTAAAATACCATTTTCTGCTAAAATTGCAGCTGGGTAAGTCCCAAGTCATTCTTTTTTCTGCTTGGTTACTGAGAAAATAAAGTTCTAGAAAATAAGTAAGTTTTACTCTCTCTCTCTCTCTCTCTCTCTCTCTCTCTCTCTCTCTCTCTCTATGCAGAACTGTGAATGAGGTCCTTCCACCTCCGCTTGATTCAACTTCAGAACCACCTCAGTTTTTTGATGGAACCACAAGGTTGGTTTTTGTGTGCTCCACTTTCTTGCACTTATTTTTAACTATAGTAGTGATCGTTTAGTCCTTCATTTAGTTCCAATTCCAAAATGCGATTTGTTTCAATGCCCATATGAAACTAATTGCACATCACTTTTGAAAGATTCTTTTCTGTGAATCTGACTGCATTTCCATACATTGAAGGTTGTATATATCATATACATGCCCGTTCGCACAGCGTGTGTGGATCACTCGGAATTGTAAGGTTGGTATTAAAATTGTTCATTATCTGGGTGCTTCTTGTTTGATTACTGTTTGTGTGTGAACGAGCAGGCGTGAATAATAAATTTGATTTTTCAGCTTAGCCTCTGTTTGGTAGTTAAAATAAAATGAATCTTATTTCCATTTTTATTTGTTTTGAGAAGATGAGTCTTGACCCACGACCTCAATTGTAAGCCAACAATAGTAAGCATAGTACTGGTAAGTTACTCACCCAATGAGTCTTGGACCCACAACCTCTCATCCACCTAAAATTATAAGGGAAGGATATGCCAATTAAGCTAGAGCTCATTGGCTGGTAAGCATAGTTGGGTGGGGCTATAGTTGCCTCAGGTCCCAAAAACATCATGAAAGAAATTATATTTGGAATTATTAGTTATCTCAGACATTAATTTTCCGTTTCTGGTGTACCCTTTTTTCATTATGTTACAAAACTTATTCTTCTTCTTTGATTTGGTGTCCTATAATGTGGGGGATTCAGGGATTGCAGGATAAGATAAAGTTGGTTATTCTTGATCGGGAAAATAGGCCTGCTTGGTACAAGGAGAAAATCAACTCAGCTGACAAGGTAAAATATATAAATGCAAATTTTCTTCAATTCCTTGGATGTCACATGAAAATGTATAGCTCCATTTGTCTTCCCTAGAAATTAAAAGAACATATTCAACCTCTACAATGGAGTGGAAAATGAAAGAAGAATCATTAATAACTAGTGACAATGTTTCTGGACAATACCATTTCTTGAGATAACCAAAACTCAAGACGAAGTAGACTCAAGACATGAAGCACATGTCGACTTATAGTGAATGCTAGGTAAAATGCTTGAATGAATGATGAATCACTTCATGGAATTCCTATATGCTTCCTCCAGGCAATATTTCTTTGAGCCAGTACACATGCTGTGTTATTTTTACTTAATAGTAAAGAACTTAGTGTCTTAACTTGTAAGGCAAACAGATGGCTAAAGAAGAAACCTGTGAGCTTTATGCCCAATTATTGCTCCTTTATTTTATTTTTTTTCCTGCAGTTCTTTATGTGAATTTACTATGCAGGTGCCAACGTTGGAACACAATAACGAATTCAAGGGAGAGAGTCTTGATTTGATTAAATATATTGACAGTCACTTTGAAGGACCTTCTCTCTTCCCTCATGTAAGATTTGGAGATAAAACTCTATTACTTGTTTATCAGCACCGCCTTTTGAAAGAATTCGTTATAAATTGAACTGTAGGATCCAGAAAAGAAAGAATTTGCAGAAGAGTTGCTGTCCTACACTCACACGTTCAACAAAGCTGTGTTTTCTTCATTTGAAAGAGATGGGAATGAAGCAGGTGAGTTGACATCAGCAGCTGCATGTCCATTCTTATTCACAAATAACGTATGTAAATCTTTTGCTATGTTGGGCCAGGCTGGCCCTTTGTGAGTGTAGGCCCAAGTGTTCTGGGTTGCAGGAGTCGAGACCGGGCCAACTGGAACTCAACTTGGTCGGTTTGTGCGCGAACTATGCCTCGTCTGCCAGGAGGGTACTTACCGCAGACTGAGCTGTCTCAGAGAAGAGCTTGCGGCAGGCAGGTACAATTGATAAGACAAAATCATATGTTCTGGAATGACCGGATAGTTCTTTTAATAAGAAATGACCAAACTACAATAACATTTAGCAATCTTTGACAAATAAATAGTAAGGGCAAATGGTAATAAAGATTTAATCCACAGTTTGTGTAAATAAATTCAGTTCGGTCCGCAAGAGTAAGGCCAAAGAGAAAGAACGCCTCTTCTCAACGCAATTAACCTCCGAGGAAAGAAAACGGGGTTCCTGCCGCGGAAGTTAATAGGTTTGAGGGAGGCGGACCTGAATGGACACTTTCTCAAAATAATTATAGAAGAGAACAGGGATTCGAGAGGGAGAGAAAGGAAGGGGCCTATCGGTGCATGCCACTCTCACTTGCTCCTTTTTTTCTCTCTTTCTTTCTTTCTTTTCTAATCCTTTCTTCGTAATTTCCACTTTGGTCATTTTTAGTGTTATCCTCCTCTGTTTTTCTAAGCAAGTTACAGAGTATTCTCTTTTTTAAGTTGCGTTGTATTGCTCTCGTGCTTGTTGTTGTTCTTGCACATGGCAAAGGCGTCCTTTTATAGTGCCTGCCAAGACCGATTTTTTTACTATTCTACCCTCTAACCGTTTTTCGTCTGGTCTGGGCGCACTCGCAGACCTTTACTGCTGTCTGCGAGCCCCTCAGTCACAGACACCAACAACGTTTTGTCTGTTAGTCCGCCGCGACACCTTGTCCTGCCGCGGTGATGTTTCTCTCTCCTATCCTCATGGCATGCACCTATTGGTCCCCACTCAGCCTTGCCTCTTTTGGGTGATATGCCATCCCAGCAGGACGTATTCCCCAAAAGAGTCTGAGCAGGGACCTCAAAACAGGCCTTCCCCTCTCCCCACCTCCAAACCATGACCTCTTACCTCTGACCCATGACCCCACCATGTCCTGTATTGGCTAGGTACAGGCTGGCGGTGCCTGGGCCTTGCGCGTTGGTTCATGTCTGAAGTCTGCCTGTTGTCCATGTATCTGCCGTGTTCTGGACATTTTGCTTGCATTGCCAGTCGTTCGTCTTTGGTTTTTCCCAAACTTTTACTCTGATTTCCCATCCCACAGGGCCTGGATTTTATCGAGTACTAGGCTTTGTGTTCTCTTCAGCCCAATTCTTTAATTGCCTTAGCTTCCTGCCGTATTACTTGGCCTTTCCTGCCTTGGCGATTTTTGTTCCTGCTGGACCTCTTTTTAGGCCTGCTATTCCTTTCTTTCCCCAGTGGCTTAAGAGAGCCTACTGGTGTTCTTACTCATGGGCTCCATTGTCCCTTTCCCTTTTTTCCCTTTGGGCCTGCGGCCCTTTTACTTTCCTTGGGCTTCCTCGGCCCATTTACTGACTTTGCTTTCTCATGGGCTTTTACTAAGTTGATTGGACTTCCCCAGCCCAATCTCCTCATACTCATCCTTGGGATTCATGGGCTTGCCATCAACCCCTACTTTCTTTGTTTACATTGCCTTGGGCCTGCCGCGGCCCATTCTTGCTTTTTCATAACATACATTGCCCATGGGTGTCATTTCTCTCTTTCCGGGCCCTTTGGGCCCATTTACTTCCTCAATACCCATTTATTCATGCTATGGGCCTGTGTCCTACCTTTTCTGCTGCTTGGGCCTAACACTCTAATTCCATGCCTGCCATTCTTATTGCCTGCTTCGCTGGGTTGGGCTGGCTTTACAAAAATGACCCTCAACAGATACCAATGACAAATTAAAATTATTTTACTATTCAGATTATTTTTGCTACTATTCATGTGTTTCACTGCACTTTTTGGTACTATTCATGGGTCCGCTGTACTATTTTAACTAACTTTTACTTTTATCTACAGTATTTTTAGCAATAAATTTTCAGTTTCAGCAAAATAAACGGTATCTAAATAGACTCAAAATATCAATATTCGTAGGTGTGATTATATGAATGGGGTCTCTCTTTGCACAAGGGCAACATGGAATCATGATGTAAGTTAAGCTTATATATATATATATATATATATACGCTACTAGAAAGATGTAACTCCTTTTTCTCAACAAAAAACAAGAAAAGAAAGAGACACTAAGGCTATGTTTAGATCCCGTAAAATATTTTCCAAAAAATAGCCTATTTTTCGAAAATGCTATTTTCGGGAAAGGAAAATATTTTCAAGTGTTTTGTTGCATTATGAAAATTGTTGTAGAAAATATTTTCATGTGTTTGGTTCTATTCTGAAAATGCTATTTTCCTACACATTTTTCACATTTTCTCAGCATCCAAACAAATTTTATTATAAAAAATTTCAAAATCACAGCCAAATCTCAACACCACACATCACCAAAACTCCAATTCAACCCACGGCAGCAAGCTCCGGCAATCAAAAGCCACAAAAGAAACAAAACCAAAGAAAAAAATCATCAAATCCGGTCGGATCATTGCGGTGAGGCGACTGGGTATTCAAATCCGATGCAACTCACAATTTGTGGATTCGCGGTGTGACTCGCTGGGTCTGGGTTGAATGTCGAAGGCGGTGGGGCTGGGTCGAAGGTCGAAGGTCGAAGGCGATGGGTTCGTGGGTTCGTGGCGATGGGTCTGGGTCTAGGTCGAAGGTGATGGGTCTGGAAGTGCGACGATCGGCACGGCGCGGTGCTGCGATCGACGATCGGGGTTCTCTCTCTCTCTCTCTCTCTCTCTCTCTCTCTCTCTCTCTCTCTCTCTCTCTCTCTCTCTCTCTCTCTCTCTC